>NC_142933.1:44240659-44283159 GCF_046866305.1 Octopus bimaculoides | reverse complement strand
ATGCGTTTAAAACACAAGAGAACATACGAAACCTAAATTCATCATAGCACACTGGAATGTAGATCCAAATGGATCTTCAGCAGAACTTAGCACTGCATTAGATTCAAGGGAACTACAAACATATGTTATTGATATCGCTGCTCTTTCAGCGACTCGCGTTCCTGAAGAGGTCATACATTATTTTCGAAGCGATAGAAAGCACATGATAACAAGAGAGCAACTGTGAGTTCCTTAATCTGCAAACTTGGTTCAGAGGCTAACATAACTTCCCTGTGGTATTAGTAAACGGTTGACGGCACTGCGACTGCTGCTATGAGATATCAAATGGTCGATATACAACTGTTATCAGCGTGTATGCTCCCACACATACTAGAGATGACGCTACAAAGGTGATTTTTATAGCTCCTAATGGAATATGCTGCGATATGTTCCAATGGTGATAAAATGAATCTTGGAGACTATAATGCACAAATTATGGGAAACTGAGTGACCTTTGATTGTTTGGGGCTTGGTGTCAGAGATGTTAATAATCATTTGCTTTTGCTGCAATTATGCACCGAGTTTCACCTGCATATCTAAAGCGCACAAATATCAAACACAGATGTGACCATGTCACAACTTGGACGCATCCAAGATACTATCAGAAGCAACTATTTGACTATGTACACGTCCAAAAGCGAGATACGCAAGATGTCTACATCGTTCTTTCTATGTGCGGTACTGAATGCTCGAGTGACTGTGCTTTATTTAATAAGAGCCAGACTGCGTTTGATAATAAAACTAGCGGTCAGAAATCATGATGAAGTTAAAATCCCAAAGCCACTAGATATGAGAAGCAGCATCAACAAGATGTATAAGATGCTTTCTAAGAACGTGTCGTAACAATAAACGACACATCGTCAGAAATGAACTTCATAATACAGCTCATGAAATTCTTGTTACAACTCCTGCAAAATAAAGACTAGTTCGACGAAAAAAGGCTATAAAAAGAATACTTTACAACAAAATGATAACGTAGCGAAATAGTACGAGAAGGGATATCAATAGGAAAGGCGTCTTCAACTGGAACAAAATTTCCCGCGTACAAAACCCACTTCTGAACGCATTCTGTGAGTTATGCAGGAAAACGGATAGTCATAGTCGAGACCGGCGTCTGACATACAAATAAATGCTGATGCTCAAAACAAAAAAAAAGTGCTTTATACTTAGATAAAGCAAACCTTTGAAACAAAATCTACAATGACGGCTGCTCTTCGATCTAAGAATGGAAGAGATCTGCTTAAGGGCAGACACGGCATTCTTAAGAGATGGAAGGAACAGTTCCATGAGCAATAGAGACTCTCAAGTCTTCTACTTAATGTCTACATGTGAACTCTGATCCAGAAATTACTGCTCATTTTATTTTCGTATATAATATTATATATATTATTAATATCTCATCCTTTTTAAGTTGGTGAGGTATGATTTAAAGGAAAATTGTCTGCTATTTCTGTCATACCAAGTGGCCACATAGAGCCCACACTTACTGGTTCAAATTTATGTCCTAGAGATATTATTTCGCAGAAGTAGCAAGCATTAGTTTGCTGCTGTTTAACTTAGTCATATTTTAGATGCAAGATAAGATCAGTTTTGCTACGTTGATGTTTTACAGTAATGTTATGTAACGAAGTTTTAAACCACACACCACTCATCTCTCTGACTTACTGAAAGGGTTCGTTTATTGATGGCAGTGCTTTCAGTAAAATTCCGCTGCTGAATTCAAGAGTGCCTCATCAAATAAGAAACTGCGAATATTATTTTGCCTCAAACGTAAACAATTACACACATACGAACACTCTCACGAACACACGCACACACTCTCACGAACATGCGCGCACACAGACACACGCACACACGCGCACACATGTACATGCATACGCATACACACATAAGGCGAGCTGACAGAAACGTTAGCATGCCGGGCGAAATGCGTAGCGGTATTTCGTCTTCCGCTACGTTCTGAGTTCAAATTCCCCCGAAGCCGACTTTGCCTTTCATCCTTTCATGGTTGATTAAAAAAGTACCAGTTACGCACTGAGTTCGATATAATCGACTTAATCCGTTTGTCTGTCCTTGTTTGTCCCCTCTGTGTGTAGCCCCTTGTGGGTAATAAAGAAATAACACATACACACAGACGCAACTTCTAGGTACCAGTGCCCTGGTATTCTCGTTCCGATATACGCAATGCAAAGCATGTAAATTGGTCTCCATCATCTTCGACGATGAATATTATTTTTGCTCGATCAACTAAACTGCCCACTCATTATATTATAGCCTTAATGGCTGAGTATTAAATATGTATTCTTCAGAGAATTCTCAGGCAGAATCAGCGTGACACAGTGTATGCAACAAACCTGAAGATTTGACTTTCATATTAATAACTTGTAGGGACGTGGCATTTCGTTATGCAACCGTAGCATACTATATTGCTTTCTTTTATTTGTTTCAGTCATTTGACTGCGGCCGTGCTGGAGCACCGGCTTTAGTCGAACAAATCGATCCCAGGTCTTATTCTTTGTAAGCCTAGTTCTTATTCTATCGCGCACTTTTGTAGAAACGCTAAGTTACAGGGACGTAAACACACCAGCATCGGTTGTCAAACGATGTTGGGGAGACAAACACAGACACACAAACATATATATATATATACGACTGGATTATTTCAGTTTCCGTCTACTAAATCCACTCACAAAGCTTTGGTCGGCTCGAGGCTATAGTAGAAGACACATGCCCAAGGTGGCACGCAGTGGAACTGAACTCGGAACTAAGTATTTGCTGGGGAGCAAGATACTTTGCACATAGCCACTCCCGCGCTTACTATATAAAGTATATTTAAATGTTTTCTATTTGTCCACATCATGTTCTACTGTGTTAGGAGTGCGCTTTACTTACAACAATTGTTAACGTTATCTCTACAGATATACTATAGTAATTATTGCCAGCATTGATTTTTGTTACGACGTTTCGTATCCGAGACCAATTTTACATATTAAACACATTCCTGTAAACTGGTACGTAAATAGGACGAGGTATTTCGAATAGCGTTACACCGCTGTATTTAGTGGATATTTAAGGAATGTGTTCGTGGATGATTAAGGGGTTAGATGGGTGCTGACGAAGGAGCGAAAGCTTCCCAAATATGGTCTAAACGCCCATTACCCTTTGTTCATCTTCGATCTCATTATTTGTTTACATCTGACGTTTTCGGATACGAAACGTCGTATATAATTATCTATAGAGATAATTATACGTTGTATATAATTATCTATTGAGATAATTATCTGTAGAGATAACCTTAACAAGTGATTTGAGTTTCAGGTAGAATGCATTATGAATGGCGGAATACTTCACTGATATGTGTACATTTAAAGTAATTCTCTCTTTCTCTCTCTCTTTCTTTCTCTCTTTCTCTCTCTCTTTCTCTCTCTCTCTCTTTCTCTTTATATATATATATATGCTTGTTTGTTGTACCTTGTTTATCATTTTGTCCATGTTCTTTTGCCACGTCATGTACCTAGTTTTGTATCTATATGTACATGTAAATGAAGGTATGTACATACATGTACATATATATGCATATACTCATATATTGTATATATATATATATATATATATATATATATATATATATATATATATATATATTTCACACACACACACACATATGCTCATAGTAATATTTGTTCTTCCTCCTTTTGTCACGAAAAAAAGAAAAGCAACCTTCGTAACTCTGGCGTCTTGGTTTCGTATAGAACGCAAAATGATTTCCTTACAATACAAAGCAACATTGGACCCTTGTATTTCCGGAACAGTCCGGCTAAATAATTTACCTTAGGGTGTTCATCCTTGCAGTTTCATACACAAGGCATGAGTCGACCTCATGCTCGTCTAAAAAGACATTCACCCAAGCTGCTTTGCTATGGAATCTAGCCCAAGTCATCATAATTATGAAGGTTATTAGGTGACCACTAGGCCATACCTGTATCATAAACAGTGTACACAGACTCACTTACACAAGCACCTGTTTGTATTTACAAACGTACACTCGCACATTAAACACCCTCATATCTATCTATTTATGCACCGCCCAGATATGATGAATTCTAGAGTCGATGCGTATCAGTGAGTATATTAACTCATACATAGATAAATACATACATGTATGTGTGCATGTGCGTATACTCGTGTTTGAGTGTGTGTGGGGAGTGATGATACTCTGCCATTTAGGCTCAGATACTATGAATAGTTGGTTAGTTAATCGGTCAACAGTAATATTCTTCGTCGGCACCGATGGAGATACATTTAATCATGTTATACTACGTAAGAGCGAGCGTATCTACGTACTAAATTTCTGTATGCTGTGTGTGTGTGTGTGTGTGTGTGTGTGTGTGTGTGTGTGTGTGTGTGTGTGTGTGTGTGTGTGTGCGCGTGTGTGTGTGTGTGCGTGAATGTGTATGTGTGTGTGTGTGTGTGCGTATGTGTGTGTGTGTGCGTGCAGGTGCATGTTTGCTAATGTGTGAGTATATTTGCTTACGTTAAAGGTAAAATAATATGCGCACAATTGTCTGATGAGGCAGTGGAATTTTACTGAAAGCACCACCATTGATAATAAACGAACTCTTTCAGAAAGTTTGAAAGATGAGTAGCAAAACTAATCTTATCTCGCATCTAAAAAATGACTAAGCTGAACAGCAACAAATTAATATTTTCTTCAGCTACAAAATAAATATCGCCAGAACATAAACATAGTCAAGCCAATAATTGCGAACTCTATGTGCCTGATGAACATGCTAGAACTAACTGACAGTTCTCACGCAAATTATACCTTATCGTTTTAAAGAAGGGCGGATATTAGGTAATTATGAATATAATGCAATAATAAATCTCTGAACGAGGTATAAACAGTAGCAGCACGACAACGTGAAGAATATTTACCACTTAAATGTGGCTAAGCCCTAAGGGCGAATGCTACTGTAGCTTGTAGCCCCAAGAGAATATCTCCAGCTGGCTATTGACACACTTTATGTGCCCTGTCAGTATTTGCAAAGGGAAGTCATACTTCCTATCGTCGATCTGCAAAAAAAGATATATGTATTTGCATTGGGAGCCCTTCGCATCGAAGATCGGTGATTGTCGTACGCTGACGAAGGGTAAATACCCAGAAACCCGGGTCCGTGCGTATCACGTCAGATCGACGATAGGAAGGATGACTTCCCTTTGCAAATACCGACAGGGCACAGAAAGTGTGTCAATAGCCAGCTGGAGGAGATGTTCTCCTGAGACTACAAGCTACAATAGCATTCGCCCTTAGAGGTTAGCCGCATTTAAGTGGCAAATATACTTCACATTAATGAATATAATGCTTTCTTTGAAAATAAGATGAAATAGTCATTGCTGGATCAGAGCTAAGACAAAGCAACATAAAGGAGGCATGTATAAAAATAGATCGAGCCGGTGGAATGTTTATCTCGTATAACACAAGCCCATTGGTGTTATATATTCAGAAAGAAAGATGATTATGAATGGAACATACATGTCCGTTGCTCTACTGATTCAATACTCATCTGAGATTTAACAGCAACAACAGCAACAAGATATTTTGGTACTTTAAAATGATGGAGTCATTTTGAAGTGTTATATTGAACGCGTCAGCTAACACGCAAATCTTGCAATCAATACTATAATGAAGTCTTCCAGGTGGAATGTTATAACACATTGAGATGTTTGATAAAACTCAAAGTCGAAATCAGATTGATTTGGTATTCATACTGTTGAAGGTTAGACGAACTCAAGTAATCTCCACTCATACCTGCTAGCTGGTAACACTTTAAGGCATGAAGACCCCCATAATTCCACTAGTAACCACGCTTCTCCTTTCTGTTCCCTTCCGCCTCTTTCTCTCTTCCACTTCTCTTATCTCCTCCCTCCTTCTCTCTCTGGAATTGACTGTGATCATATCTGAAGAGGAATGACATTCACCTGTCACAAATGTCCAAGAGTCGGCATGTACCATGACAGCACATCTATAACTCAACTAAGAGATGAGGACTAAAAGAAAGAAGAAAGAGACTATGGTTCGCCGACGATGACTAGTAAAACTGAAACATATCCACAATTATCATCTATACCTGCCAAGAAGAGATTCAAATAAAAGTAATCATTGAGCTAATAATTCCTTCTTTTCTCATTAATTAATCGATTATTTTTCTTATTAGATTGTTCATGGTAGTATTGCCTTGACGTAAACACAAATCTTAAACTTAGAACACACCAATCGTCATTTTAACCTCTTTGCATTGGTCCTTCAGATGTAGCTTATTATAATTAACTATATTTCAACAAGTAATTTCGTCTATCACCAGAAATGCCAATGTTTCCAAATCTCGATTTTAATCAATTCCTTGCTTCGAAACAGAATGATGACGTCAACTGATTTGACAGCATTAATAAAACCCGGATGCAGGAAGACGACCTTTTAATCACTAAGTGTGATGTATTAGTCTTCAATAATGAAATTAACCTTGCCAGTATTTTTTCTTCCTTATTTGCAAAGAAACAACCACAACAAAAATAGTGCCAGAAACAAACAACCGACAAAACGCAACAATCAAAGTTCACAAAAAAAAAAAAAATGAAAAAAATGGCGTCGGCGACAGCAACAGCAACATCGGTGATGAAAACAGTAACAATGGTGATGAAAGGGAAGAAGAAGAAAAACGGATAGGCTGGCGAAGACAGTTTGAAGCAAAACAATATTAACCATGTTTTAATGTAATTTGAAAAGGCGTAAAATGGAACTAAAACCAAAATCTGTGTCATTTGCTCGAGCTGTTTTTGACGTAACTAATTTGCATAAACAGGTGACACACACACAATGTACTATTCGATATATATGTATATGCATGTGTGCGTTTATATGATTATGCATGCCCGCAACATACACGCAATTTTCACATGTGCGGATGTATATGGGAGAGAGAGATAGATTGAAGGAGAAACAAAGAGAAAGAGGGATAACAAGCAATAAGGATGAGCAAAATAGAGTAGACATAAAAAAATGAAAACGATGGAGATAGATAGATAGATAGATAGATAAAGAGACAAATGAATTGATAGATAGAGAAGGAGATAGAAATAGAGATACAGAGAGAAGATAGATAAACAGACAAATTGACATACATACAGATAGATAGATAGATAGATAGATAGATAGATAGATAGATACATGGATGGATGGATGGATGGATGGGTGGATGGATAGATAGATAGATAGATATAGAGAGAAGAGGGAGAGAGGGGGGAGAAGAAGGGGAGAGAGACAGGAGTGAGACTGGCAGAAAACGACACTGGGTGTATGTCATTTAAAAATATGTAATAACAGCTTCCCAAAATAAACGAAACTGCTATATCTTGTGTCTCTATGCGTCTGAAGTGAGAGGCAAAATGGAGAGGTAAAATTGTGACCTAGACAGATTACTGGGTTTTTTTTGTTTGTTTGTTTTGATTCTGATATACAACAATAATCCATAAATAGCTTGAAATACATTGAAATACATATATATATAGACGCATATATATTATATTCACGCGTATGTATGTATGTATGTATGTATGTATGTATGTATGTATGTATGTATGTACATGCGTGTGTGTGTGTGTGTGTGTGTGTGTGTGTGTGTGTGTGTGTGTGTGTGTGTGTATGTATGTATGTAATAATTGTTTCTCATTTAGGCTGAAGGCTAGCAGTTTCGGAGACAAATTTTAATCGATAGCTTCGAGCCGAGTACTTTATTCTCCCACTCTGCAGAGATGAAAGGTAGATTGAATCCTGGCAGGGGAAAAAAAGCCGGAAGGAAAATGCAAGGTTTTTTTTCCGACACTCTAGCGATTATGCCGTTTCAATCACTATTAGCTGGTAATAGTAAAAGCATTATATTGCTGCAAATACAACACTTCACAAGGATGTTACAAAAGCAAATTTAGTAAATAATGTTCCTGTCTACAGCAGGAGTAAACATGAAAAACAACAACAAAAAGAAAACAATAAAATAATGCAGCGAAATGAAGTGTCTCAATGGAGTAGCCACCTAAAGCCAGTAAAAGAGAGTATTAATAGATCCCGTATTACCAATATTGCAGAGGCCAAAAACTATCTCTCACTTATTTCTTCGGTTTACAGTTGCAAGGTGAGAGTAGGCCCATTCAACATAGGCCATACTCTTCTCCATTTTTTCCAAGCATTCAGCAAATTTAAAGGACCTCCCACTCGATCCTAACATTGCTCTTCGAGTGTTATTTGAAAAACTGATCGGTGAGTGACCGGGTCAAATGCAAAATCCTATCCTTTGTCACCTCAATCTTGAACACAAAACTACTACCATTTTCACCACTAGACACAGGAACATAGATTTCTCTTCTAGACTAAAGAAGAGTCATAGAGAGACCTTCATGATATCCCTGGTTGATTGCTAGATACATCCGATACGTATCAACAGCCGCTTGAAATATAACTCTACAAGTCAGCGATGTTTGAGCATTCGAGCTGTATGTGGTGAACTGTTTCGTTATTCAACGAAGATCCGAAGCAGCTCCGGATTATACTACTACTGTACCTCTGTTTACCTCCAATTGACAAAGTTTTTAAGAAGCACTGCAAATCCAGAGTCTTTTTGAAGTTGTCCATATCATGTGAGTAGAAAGTATTTAGGAATAGACTATTTAATTACTTCACATCAACAATCAGATCTCAATCATGAACAATACTTACTATAGATTAAAACGGCCCAGGTTTTAAAGATTGAAATACTTGTAGAAGAATATTACCACCTGACAATATTCCCCTTTATTCATGGCTAGAGCTCAAACGAAGAGATGAGCTGTGGAGAAAAGGACCCTGACAAAAATCGATCGCATCTGTAGGACTCTTTGTGAACGTCTCAGCCTCAGCTTGGAACCATATCACGCACTATTTGCAGTCTGTTAAGGACTGTATCTTTCGTCTGGTGTTCGTAATGCACCTCACCCATTCGGATCTATCGATTGACTTTATAGTCCTCATGCATTAACTCACAACATTGACTCGGACAACGCAACCTCTATGTTCAGTTGGATAGGAACTGTCAACATTCAATTTCGGTTCGCTAGATTATCTGTTAGTTCTTGCTTATAATTTCGGCTTAACTTACTCCCCTAATGGGTAATTGTAGGATTTCAATCTCCTAAATCCCGCCTCAAATTTTATAATAGGTTAGTTAGTGTTTATGCGTTCTATTCAGGTTTATTCTATAGTTCACAAACTTGTAGTACCGCTAGAAAACCACCAGAAAATATGAATAACATATAACATCGTTATCAACTGCCCTTACGAGAACTCTACGAAGTGGATAGTTTATTTGATCAAGTTACGATTGGGTAATCAATTAACATTTGTTAGACAATGAGAAACACACGAGTAGATTTAAGGGTCTCTTGCAAACTTCCTATCAGACGCTAGTACTGTCAGATCCCGACGTACGTCAAAAATAGCATTTCAGTCAATCTCTAATACTAATGTACAACATGAAGCCAAAAAGGTATCCAGGCATTGAAAAAGCATATTTATCCAGTCCTCGTTAAAATTTATATGTCCTTCTGAGAGTACCGTCCAATCTTTGATCATCGTTCACACTGATAGCTGGATCAATGATAACTGATCTGCTATACAGGTCAAGAACCATCGATCTTACATGAGTATAGCTCTGCGGCTGTAGTTATGGTTTTTTGCACGCATGAATTGCTGTCTTAACGTAGATATGAATATGAGGACGCAAGTATGGTTGAGTGTAGGCAGATGTAGCCGTGAAGAAGTAAGGTTGACAGCGTGAAATCATGTATAACATCGTGGTTGCAAGTATAGAGGTTTAATTTCGGGTATTAAGATGCAGAGTGAGATATAGCAGGTACTGCTTTCTAGAAGCATGCTGTTTGTTTGAAAGAGGGCTTCATAGTTACTGGTGTCGATATCATCGTCGTAGGTACACAGGTATAGGTGTGGGAACGCAGGAATGACCATGTACTTGCGGCTATAACAAAGTGGATGCAGTTTTGGTTGAATGGATACAGGTATGGCTGTGAGGATGCAAGATTGGTGGTGCGAACGCCAGTGTGGAGGAGCAGAGGAATATATGGCGGTGCGTCTCAAAGTATGGATATGTGGAGACAGATAGGGTAGTATGAGCGCAATTATGACTGTGTGATTGCAAGTATGGTTGTGTATTTGCCGGTATGGTTATGCAGAAGTAGATATCACTGTGTGTGGAAGCCAATGTGGCTGTGAATACTCAGATATATAAAAACAGTGAAGACGACGGTATGGTTATGTGTTTTCAAGGATGACTACATTGAGGTAAGCATAGTTGTGCCGGAATAAAAAATGTGTAAGTAACGATGGCTGTATGATTGAAACTGGGACTCCGTAGGCTACAACGACGAAAGTTCCAGTTGATCCGATCGACGGAACAGCCTGCTCATTAGATATACGTGCAAGTCGCTGAGCACTCCATAGATACGCATACCCTTAACGTAGTTCTCAGAGAGATTCAGCGTGACACAGACTGTGACGAAACTGGCCCTTTGAAATACAAGTTCTTCTCATTCTTACCAGCTAAGTGAACTGGAGCAACATGAAATAAAGTATCTTCCTTAAGGACACAACGCGCTGCCAGGACTCGAACTCACGACCTTACGATCGTGAGTCGAATACATTAACCACGTATGATTGAAGGTGTGGTAGCGTGAACACATGCATTGCTGTGCGGATGCAGCTATGAATGTATGCTTATATTTATGTCGGTGTGGATGTGACTATAGCTGTCAGGAATGCAGATATGGACGTGTTGCTTCAAAAAGATCAAACAGGAATCATAAAATGGCTATGTAGTTCCAAACGGATCCCTATGACAGCATGTGTGGTTGTGTATTATTTTCAGGTGTGACTGAATGGACATAGGTATGTTTGTGTGAGCGAAAGTTTGGTTGTGGGATTCAGTTACGTTTGTATGTTATGTAGACAAGTACGGTTGTATAGATACACGTATTACTCTGTCGTTGATGCAGCTATGAATGTGTGATTGCAGGTATGGCACTGTATTTGCCATACCTGTGTCCCGATGCGCATTTGGATATGTCATTTCAGGTATGGCTATCTAGGAGGAGATGTAGTTAATAAGTGATTAATTTCTTCACTTCTCAATTACATGGTTTCAGACTTGATTCTGCTGTGTGGTACTTTGGACAAATTTCTTTTACCATAGTACAGGTACGACCAAAGTCTGCTGATTGAAATATGGTAGGCAGAAACAGCGTAGAAGCCCTTCGGAGGAGTTGTTTTTGTTCTTGTTTTCTAGACTTAATCTGTTACCTGGTTTAACCACACAACCAGGAACATAGATGGATTTAGTAGTGTTCATTGTTGAAAGTATTTGAACAAGGTAAATGTAATTTCCACTGTACTTTTAAACGAACACACAACATTTCTCACATCTTTGTCGATCACTAACATTTAGTATGCTATCAATACCAGTTACTACGGGTCTCATTTGTTGCTTCTTGTTATATTTCCAGGCATGTTCTAACTATTACTCATAGATGTTGAAACAATGACTGATCGTATTGTAGCTTGTCACATGAAAACTCCCACCTGTTTGGTCAGAGGATCCTATTTCCTGACTTTCGAATGTAGAATGATCACTTGCAGCTTGGAATATCTTTCACAAACACGCAACCTTTGGCTATAGTATTGCAAGCCATACCCCTGATTACTGTCGCAAATATTTGTCGACAGCATAATTTTGCTGACGACATACGAAGAATAATAAAACCTGAAAGCTTTACACTTCAAGTTCGTTTCAATCTCTGACCATGGGCGATCAGAAATATCCTTTAGCAAACAATTAGGAGATATCTAAGCTCTACTCAGTTGCTGTAGCATATGTGCCGACTTTGTACTAAAAATAATTCAATTTACTTCAGTAGTTACCAAACGTACAAATTGAATTCATGACTTCAGGAAAGCTTTCATCAGAGTTCTGCCAGAAGGAGTTTGTAGCTAAGTTGCCACTCTTTGGGATGTATTCATCTTGCATCTTTTCTATTAGAAGTTTCCATTCAGACAATTCTATCATACTGGTCGTCGTCGGAAATCTTACTGAGGAAGAGGCTAGTTAACTGTATGCTGTTATTTCTAAATGTACACTCACTTCAATGTAAAACTTCTTTAGCTTTCTACTTCGTGTATTGCACTATGACACACATATATTGGTTTCAAATTTTGGAGAGGGATTAAGTCGATTACATCAATACTCGACTGGTAGTTATTTTATAGTAACTTCCGAAGGATGAAAGGTAAAAATCGACCTTGGCGGAATTTGAACTCAGAACGTAAAGACGGATGAAATGTCTCTAAGCCTTTTGCCCGGCGTGCTTACTCCTCTGCCAGCTCGCCGCCTCCCTGCACACATATATTATCTGCACGCAGCCTTCTGCCAAATTTACATTGCTTCCATGAACAGAGAACTCAGCAATTCTTTCAAAGTTGACACAAAAAAGTTAACCTAAAATCATTCAGCAGTAGAAACAGCTGATATACAATTGGGCGAAACACTGTTTATGCTAACCCTTCTCCCAAAGCAAGCACTACACACTAGAATTTTTTTGAAGTCGCTACAAATGCTATGCTTTACAATAATTAATAGTTGCTCATGTTGACCTCACTGCAACCTAAAAATTTGATGTATTTCTAGGACAAGAGCGTACTTCAGTTACTCTACAGATCAAGAACCACTCGGAGTACTACTTACATATTTGGGTTGTATTTCCACTACTTATAAATATATACAAACATTCTAGTCTGGAATTAAGCAAAACAAAAAAATATCGTACATTATTTACGTTTGACGGATATTTGTCCTCATCTTGTTTGTTGTTAACACAACGTTTCGGCTGATATACCCTCCAGCCTTCATCAGGTGTCTTGGGGAAATTTCGAACCTGGGTTCTCATTCTTTAGGTATTTTACGATGTTATTATTATTATTATTATTATTATTATTATTATTATTATTATTATTATTATTATTATTTAGGTCAGTGTTTGGAATCGAACACGGAATCTTGAGGTTAAGAGTGCGGGCTACTAACCACAAGATTCCGTGTTTGATTTCAAGCAGTGACCTGAATAATAATAATAATAATAATAATAATAATAATAATAACATCGTAAAATACCTTAGGAATGAGAACCCGGGTTCGAAATTTCCCCAAGGCACCTGATGAAGGCTGGATGGTATATCAGCCGAAAAGTTGTGTTAAAGATGAGGACAAATATCCGTCAAATGTAAATAATATAAATAATGTACATAATTCCTCATCTCTTAAATATAGAACTGAAAAATATATCGCTAGTAATATTGGTTCCAAATTTTGGCATAGGGCCAAGAATTTCGGGGGAGGGGATAAGCCGATTACATCGACCACAGTACTTATTTTATCGACCCCAAAATAAGGAAATTCAGCGGAATTTTAACTCAGACGGCGGACGAAATGCCGCTAAGCATTTGTCCAGCGTGTTACCGATCCTGCTGGCTTGCCGCTCTAAAACTGCTTATAATATTCCGCCCCCGACCTCTTACACCCAATATACGGGCATTTCATCTTGTCATCAGTTCTATTGATCAGATCACATCACCTTCCAAACTCTGTATTATACGCTCTACTCAGTCATTAGTGTCAATTATCATCCCTCTATAAAAGCCTCATGACTTACACTTCAGTATCACTAGTCTGGGTTGGACTGAAAAGGTCATGATTGCCGTTGCCTCTCTTTCCGATTAATAATTTTAAAGATAATTACAATCGCATCAAGAACAACATTCCATTTGATCTTCACTGGAATTGAAAACACAACTATCAATAATATCGTATCAATTCATTTAATTGTATCCACATCCTACATAATATTGATTTGTACTTGAGTAAACAGCATATATTTAAGTTGTCAACTCATTGAAGTAAAGAATTGATTTGAAGTATTCTAATCTCAAAATTACAGTATGATTTTAATAACATTCACTTTCCTCGTCTATATTAAAACGTTGATTTCTTACATTCTTGTATATTAAGATTTTGCGAACATGCATAGATACAACATAATTCGATCACATATATACATCTAAAACTTCCCTCTTAGCAATACGTCTTTTCCATTTATTTCTGGATTTCAGAGCTTTCCTTATCTTCTTACAAACGTACGCATTTGAGTAAATATTTCAGGATGTGTTTTAAACTTGAATGTTTATATACGATCTAATAATACAAGATTGAGAATATATTATATCTTAAATTCTGAAACGCAACAATTTCTCAAATTCTCACAAAATAATAAACAATATTCTTTTACTTGTTTCAGTCATTTGACTGCGGCCATGCTGGAGCATCGCCTTGAAGGGGATTTTTAGTCAAAGAAATCGAGCCCAATTCTTTTGCGAAACCGCTAAGTTACGTGGACGTAAACACAGCAACATCAGCTGTCAATCGTTGGTGTGGGGAGACAAACACACACACACACACACACACACACACACACACACACACACACACACACACACACACACACACACACACGTATATATATATATATATATATACGACGGGCTTCTTTCAGTTTCCGTCTACCAAATCCAGTCACAAGGCTTTGGTCGGCTTGAGATTATGGTAGAAGACACTTGCCCATAGTGCCACGCAGTGGGACTGAACCTGGAACCGTGTGGTTGGAAAATAAGCTTCTTACCACAAACCCACGACTGCGCCTATAGTTTCTTATTTTCTCAGAATTTAGTAGGCTTTTGAAAGTACGTTTATCCGTAAATATTTTACATGAATTTTCGTCGTAAAAAAAAACTTATACTAAGATGATTTAATATATAGGTATAAGTCTATGTTTCCTTACTCGTATATTGTTATGTTTATGTTTTATTCTTTACTTATTTCAGGTATTGGATATCAGCGGTGCTTCGGCACAGCCTTAAGGGGTTTAATGGAACACATCGATCACATCCTTTTATTTTGAGATATGGAACTTGTTCTATGAGTCACTTTTGCCAAAAACCTAGGTTTTGGGATGTAAATAAACCAACACTGATTTGCAAGGTGTGAGGTATATACTCCGACACAACGACATACACACTTACATACGCACATATTATATATAACATATGTATAAACATATATTTGCATATATATATATATATATATATATATATATATATATATATATATATATATATATATATATATATATATATATATATATATATATATATATATATATATATATATATATATATATATATATATATATATATATATATATATATATATATATATATATATATATATATATATATATATATATATATATATATATATATATATATATATATATATATATATATATATATATATATATATATGTGGAGCGCAATGGCCCAGTGGTTAGGGCAGCGGACTCGCGGTCATAGGATCGCAGTTTCGATTCCCAGACCGGGCGTTGTGAGTGTTTATTGAGCGAAAGCACTTACATCTCCACGAGGCTCCGGCAGGGGATGGTGGCGAACACTGCTGTACTCTTTCACCACAACTTTCTCTCACTCTTACTTCCTGTTTCTGTTATGCATGTAATTCAAAGGGTCAGCCTTGTCACATTGTGTCACGCTGAATATCCCCGAGAACTACGTTAAGGGTACACGTGTCTGTGGAATGCTCAGCCACTTGCACGTTAATTTCACGAGCAGGCTGTTCCGTTGATCGGATCAACTGGATCCCTCGACGTCGTAACCGACGGAGTGCCAACAACAACAACGTTGTCTCTCTGTGCCTGTAGAGGGCAAGTAAAGAATCGAGGCATCGGAGAGAAGTACAATTAATGAAAAAAATAAATGACATCTGGGTCTACTTTGTATAGATCAAGAGCACAAGATCGATTATTACCAACGGCTCATTGAACATTACATATATTTACTATGTAGAAAATATGTTATCGGTAGTATCAGAAGGATGTTGGCATATATTTTGAGAACACAGTTCATTTAGACACTGTTGCATCCTTCTTGAGGTAATATAACTCTCACTACGTTAATATTTCATTCTGAGAATTTTTCTTTCATGAAAGCACATTTTTTTTTCTTTTAGTAATATTTCCTAAAGGGTGAATAACGAAAATACAAATTTTGAAACAAATCAACGTAAATTTTAAAACATTATTTCAAATTTCTTTAAACTCGCTAACCACACTTACAAACAAAAACTAATAAAAAGCAGCCATACGCGGTTACATTTTTCGTAATAATAACTCCTGCGTTGAATGGCCAGTGGACATGAAACAGCCATTCTCCTGTTGCTACTCTTAGTGTTAATTTAGAGTAATGACCACAAGTAATCTCAAATATATGTTTCAATGCATAACGCACATGTTTACATACAATTTAACACACACACACACACACACAAAATTTCGTATATGTTAGATTATATATGAATAGGAAATAATGACGTGATGTTTGATGACAGACGACAGAAAAGTGAATGATGATCATATAAGAAATGAAGATGTCAGCAGTGTTTGTTATTAGCTTTTTTTAATTTTTTTTTATTTTAAAGGGTAGAGTATGATTTGATGAAATTTGTCTGCTATATATAGCAACTTGAGTAGCCATGTAGAGCTTACCTTGTTGTTCATGTTCTGAAAGTTTCACTTCCAAAATATCCATTCTTCATCTTTTTCTAACTTTTCCTCACCTCACACCTCTCTCTCTCTCTCTCTCTCTTTATCTATCTTCCTCTCTCTCTCCCTCTCTCGATCTTTCTCTCTTCCACTCTCTCCCGCGCTCTCTCTACCTCTCTCGCTCTTCCTCTCTTTCTTCCTCTATCTGCAATATTTCTTTTTATTGCGCCTGAAAACAAATAAAAAGTAAAGAATTATTAAGTAACTTTGCCTCCAGACTCCAAACTTGGTGAAGAGTTGTATAATCAATGGAATCGATTCCAGTAACACGACTGACACTTGTTCTATCGATCCTGGAGAGATGAAAGGCACGGCCAACCTGTTTCTGTTTCAATGTGAAGAAATAGAAGTTTTTTTTTTTTTATGCCTATTGGAGAGAATAATCATCTCAATAAACTTACATTTTAACTCGTTTCTCGTGATTAAAAAGCTTCTTTTGCACTCGAACATTAGAATAGAATCGTCGAAGGTACAGCAAGAACAGCGATAATGTTTAGAACTTATAATAAATAAATTTTGTTGTGTCTTGGGATAGACACTATGCCAATAATAATAATAATAATAATAATAATAATAATAATAATAATAATAATAATAATAATAATAATAATAATAATAATACTTTCTTTATTGGCCATAACGACCGAACACAAGACATAATGGATAATCCACAGACGAGAGGCAGTGAGGTCATACGTGTAAACAGCAAAACACAACAATTAACAAAGAAAATTACCCAACAATATATAATTCCCAATAGGGGGAGATCCACCGAGTTGGTGACCAAAATAACCTCACTCATTTGGGCTCTTAACAATAAGGCACCTCAGGTAGGCACTCTTCTCCTCCTCACTCCATCAGGCCAACAGCCGCACGTTTCGAGTAGGCCCATTCACACGTGCCATCCTTACTATATTCACATGCCTTTCGACCAACTTATTGGATGACAGCACCTCCCACTCCAGTCTCACCTTCCTTTTCAGGTGGAACTTGAAAATGTCAATGAGGCCTTGGCCAAAGAGGAAGGTACCCATCTTCAACGCTTTCAATCGCGTCCACCATACAAACTCTTTCGTCAAAGCCACCAGACAGGGAAAAACTGCTTTTTCTTCCCGGCCAAAGGAAGGAGGCGGGGCAATTTTCACGATAGACTCGGACGATAGCCGGATCCGTCCTACACTTGACAATAACTGTTCGACAAAGCTCCACATGTCAGCAATGAGCGGACACTACTAGTGAATCCAGAACGGTTTTCTCGCTCCGCATGCACCTCAGACAAGACTGTAACCCCGGTAACCCTGCCAGGCCAGTGCTTTCTGCAGATTATCCATAGGCCCCGTTCCGAATGTTCTCTGAAAGAGACTAGCCAGTTGATCCCTGCATATGACCAGGCTCTCGCTACCATTTTAGTGAAGTATAACATCTATAAAACTTCTGACACCCAGAAATTATCATTATTATTATTATTATTAATTATTATTATTATTAGTCAGATAGTGAAATACTTAAACTAATCGATTGTTTGTTTAATATGTTGGTTAAACAATCAAATGTTGTTTGTTCATCAAAGTACTTTCGTCGCTGTTCGCCACCTTCTTAGTGACCAGTGAGTTCCCTGATCGCTCCAACGAAAGCAGGCCTTGGAGCAAATAAGGCTACTGAAAAGATCGTGAAAAACGACGAAAAACTTTGACGAACAAACCGATTGATTTTTTAACTAACACGTTAAACAAACGATCAATTCCCTAATTCACTAATGATAATAATTTACTACTACAACTAATAATGATAAAGAAGTGAAATTGAACCCATGCATGTGTTATTACTATTGGCGTAATGACCTTCCCATGACACAACAAAATTTGCTGGAACATAAGTATCCTTGTCAAAAATCTTGCAAACCAAATACAAAAACGAAATATCGTAAATAATTACATCAAAATGTTCCTGATCAAATATGTCTAAAATTTTGAGTATAATTTGTTTTTGTTTTATTCTATTTTTTTCCTTAGTAAAATATAAAAACTGCTGCGTAGTTGGTATCATTATTCTTCCTTTTATTATATATAATTTATTTGGTTATTCAGTTACTATTCATTTTAATATTTTGCTTCAGGGTTAAAAATTGCTTCTTCTTAATATTGATATGAAAGTTATTTTTGTTGTATCTGATATGTACAGCCGGTCTGTAGTGACGATACATTCGATCACTTGCCGAAGCTGGTGGCTAGGTGTTGCACCAATATCAGTCTGATTATTTGCCCCAATGTTATACATCCCAGAAAAATGAAAGCTTAAATTAACATTGACAAGACACAAACATAGAGTCGGGCGGTTTCACAACGACTGTTTCTCTCCGTCTTTAGGCGAAATTTTCTCTTCTTATATATTAGAAGAAAGCTATATATATCGTGTGATGCTTGTGGCAAGACTACCCAAACTGACCTGCTAGTAATTCTCTTGTTGCATTAATATCACAGGTTGTTTTTGTGCATAACTAATTTGATCTGACATTGTGTGATGTGATTAAAGTACATCATCGAGATAGAGTCATTGTATTTATAAAATAATACGTCTGCACTATTATATTCAATCTTATTTGATAACTAGCTTAAAAGTCTCACTTCATGCGGACTTTTCAGCTAGCTCCTTCGGGGAGCTAATTGAGCCTGCAGCCCCAAACTGTAGAGGCCACTAATAATAAAGCATTTATTGGTACCCTACCAATATGGTACCACTTTAAATTTAGCTTGTAAGTTCACAAATAATTGGAGTTCTTTTAGAATTTGAATATTTAACTGTTACCATATAACAAATCCTCATCAAGACCTGATCCCAGTGCTGGATGTTCAAGAACCAAATGAAGTTTATATTTTCAATCCTGGGATTATCCTGATTTCAAAAAAGTATAATATGTATAATATGTCTATGTAGAGCAAATGTAGACTGAGATACAGAGGTCCCGGGCGGACAGTTAAGATTTCGCATATATTATTATAGATAACATTTATTTTTGATTTAAGCATAAAGGTAGCGGTTTCGACGGGAGGAGGCAAGTCGATTAAATCGGGGTCAGTACTTGACTAGTGTTCTTTTTTTTTTCTGCTATGAAACAATAACAGTTAACATCGGCGACATTTATATTCAGATACAAAGAGACGGAAGAAAAAACCGCCAAGTATTATATAATAAATAATTTTGCTTTTCACTCTATTATTTATCCCTGGATAAAGTTTCCAGAAATAACCCAACAAGTTTACCATTAATTCCGGGAAATATTCGCGGGTCCCATTAGTTTATATTCAGATTCTAGCGAATATTTCACCTCGTCGCCGACTACCAACGAATTTGGTTATGCATTTCAGCATAGCCAGGGATAAGCTGTTGGACAAATTACCTTGCAGCATTTCTTCTGGCAGAATCATTAGCACGCCGAGTGAAGATGCTTTGCGGCATTTCGCCCGTCCTTACGTTCTGAGTTCAAATTCTGCAGAGGTCGACTTCACCTTTCATCCTGTTGGGAACGATGAAATAAGTACCAGTTGATTATTGGGATCGATGTAATCGACTAGCCCCATCCCCATAATAATAATATGGGGAATTTGAATATTTATTATTATTATAAATGCACTGATGCAGTACCAGGCAGTGGCTCTCACGGCTTCTCATCTTAACTGACTGGAAGTGTTATCATGTGCATTGTTTTGTCATGGTATAAAAGATGGGTTACAGCAAATATTCTGCTCAATACCACAGATTTGCTTATCAGTTGTTTGACCATAACCTCTAAAGGACGAAGGGCAATGTCGACATCAGCGGAATTTGAACCCAGAACGTAGCAGCAAACGAAATGCCGCTAAGCATTTCGCCCGGCGTGCTAACGATTCAGCCAGTTCACCACCTTAAAATAATAAATGATAATAATAGTAATTATTTCAACTGGACGCAGAAGGCCTCAAATTTGGGGGAAGGGAGTAAGTCGACTACAGCAATCCCAGTACGCAACTGTTACTTAATTTATTGACTCCGAAAGGATGAAAAGCAAAGTGGAACTCGGCGGAATTTGAACTCAGAACGTAGCAGCAGACGAAATATCGCTAAGCTTTTCGCCCGGCGTGCTAACGATTCTGCCAGCTCGCCACCTTTGTATAATAGCAATAATAATAATAATGATAATAATGATAATAATATCAAATTTTGGCAACGCAAAAGGAGGAAAGGCAAATGAAACCTCGGCAAGATTTAAATTCAGAACGTAAAGCCGAAGGAAATGTTACTGAGCAGTTTGTTCGTCGTACTAAAGACCCTGCCTACTCACCGTTTTAACAGCCACAACACCAGTGCACTGTTTTTATATGATAATGTATTACGTTGTATTACAGAAGATTCCTCTGTGTTATGCTCGTTGTTCCATGTACGTTGTTCCATTAATTTATTTATATATAGACATGTAAATTTAAACGATGCGGTCAATAAAATATTTGAAAACTTAATTAAATTTTTGTGTAGTCATTGTTTTCACACATCCAACATAATATCGTGAACAACCAACGAGAAACATATGACTAGCCAGCACTCGAAAAAAAGTATGTCAACAATAGGCGGGAAAAAAGATGAAAATAAAGCCTAGAAACATAAAAACAATGTGTAAACAATATCCTTCTTATTATTCTGTCGTAGTCGCTGAACAAAACTTTATTAAATTACTTAACATTTTGTGCTTATTTCCATAATTTTCTATGCGCATTCGGTGTAAGGGAAGTTCTGCATTTACGTGTGGATGTATGTAAAAGATTTGAGTGTTTATTTGTTACTTGTACGTGTTCAATTGTTTTCTCATATTTTGGCGTATATATGGATACTTTGTCGCCGCATACGCCTATATAATGAATAATACTGTGTAACGAAATTTAATTTCTTTTGTCTTTGGTCAGTAAGTGTTATTTCCTGTTTGCTTTTATCTAGAAATCAAAGGAAATGACTATTATTCCCTTTAAACTTTGCTTTAGGACCTGGACATAAATGTTTTGAAACTCACCTATTTTCCATTACATTTCAGACAGATTCAGCGCTGAGTTGCTGAAGCAGAAATATCATCATATCAAATATTCTGTTCAATACCACAGATTTGTTTGTCAGTTGCTTGGCCTTAACCCTTCGTGGCTGACAACATGTGCACCTCTGATGATAAGTAGGAGTAGTGGGGGAGCAGCATAGCCATGTGTTGCGGGTTGAATAAATGTAACGAAAGCAAAGTTTGAAGGAGATATTAGCCAGTTTTCTTACATTATAGGGTTAAGCAAATAGGAAATAAGATTTGCTAACCAAAGACAAATATCGTGTTACACAATATTATTATTGATACATATAGTAATAATACTGTATTAATAGATATAGTAGTGTTTGTTGCTGTTGTTAAAGGTGGTGGAGGTGTTTGCTATAAAAGGCTCCCTGTAACGCAGGTTCGGAAAAGAGGTGCGTTCTTCCACGTTAACTGGATGTGTAAAAACCTATTTTGCTTTACTGAAGGTATTTGGAGTAACGTTCCATTACTCGAAGTTGGGAAAAAGGTTGACTACATTTTATATTCTACATTTTTTGAAACATTATTTACTAGTAATTCAGTATTATCAATTCTGATGGAGCGAGGACTACTAGCTACCAAACAAGCTATCAACAAATTCGATTCTTAAAGTTTTAAAATTTTCGAGAAAAAAACAAAGGTATATATTCATTTTTTATACGTTCCGGAAGATTCTAACATGAATATACTAATCGCTGGTATATTTTGTCAACGATGAATAACTCCTGCTTTCAGACATTTGATTCGTTGATGTAAGTGGAGTGCAAGAATTTTAGACATGAACTGTTGTGAACACAAATTGTCTGAAAGAAGTTGAAGCACTTGGATTAATTTAATTGACATCACCCACAGGTTCAAATCTTTGATGTTGGATCTAAGTTTTAAATCGCTTTTATACGTACAATTGATAACGTGCCTTATGGGCTCGATAACATTAGTCGTAGTGAAGTTGTGGGCGAGATTCATATCATTGACTATGCACCTAACAGGAATACATCTACGTTAGGAGTTTTAACTATAAAATGATGCAGAAACAAATTAAACACAATGAATACAGCAAAACAAAGCTTAGTAAAAGCAAATACATGGCAAAAAAATATATTATATGAACTACATGCACCATAGTTATTTAATCGATGAACACAATATCAAAAAAATACTCATAAAACACAAAGCACATAAAATAGACTCAATTATGTTGACATTAATAATATATTACAAAAACACCTAAATGGAAGACAAAACAGCGACATTAACAATAAACTGCCTGAAGTCACTGGGCAAAATTCAGACGACTAATTTAATTTACAAATTTGTAAGCTTCATCGTTCTACATATTACGCCAGACATTCAAGTATTACGCATACTTGTCGTCTGACCTTGCATCTACAACATTAATTCATTGAACGCTTTATGTTACACAAAACAATACATCGCTCAGTTTAATACTCACCTTGTTGTTTGGTGTTTTTAGTGGAATGGACTCGGTTAGAAACACTTCAGTCAGGTCACCGGCCTAAATGTAGTTTCTGACCTTCATCATCATCTGCAGCAGCAGCATGTTAGAGGAGATATTTTCTTATTCTTTTTGATATGTGTTTCTCGTTATTCTCATGCGCTGAAGGTTTTTTTTTATTTTATAATTTTTAATCGATTTAGGAGTTGTTAGCAGTTCTGTTGACGCCATGTCTTCTAACAGTGGTATTTCTCAGAACACTGCCGATTCTTTTTTGTCCTATTAAGTTGCAAGCGAGCCGACTTGTTTTCTTAGCAGCAATGTTTTGTTGGTGACATCTACAGGCGACCAAGTAACATCTGACGCCCTGTACCTGAGTTTTCGTCTATGACAGACATGACTGTAATCACTTTTTATGTAGCATCGTTCCAATATTATATTTATGATTTCAATGAAGAAGAGAGAAAAATAAAACAGAATAAATAAATCTGCAAATAAAAGTTGTTTCATCTCAGATAACAACAAGACAAATCAATGTAAAATCTGAGACGAAGACAAGCTGGCAGTGAAAGTGTATAATTATTTTTGATCTTCTTTCCGTTTGTTTTCAATATTTCAACTAAAAGCTGTAAGGAAAGCGGTAGATATGCTGAAATACCGAGACTGTGCTTCCTTAGCGACTTTATTTCATTGGATTTTTCTCATTATTGCATTATAAACATCTTAGTAATAGGCAGTATCAGCAGAGCAGTAGACAAAATGCATTGCAGTAATTAGTTCAGTGTCTTTATTTATGTTTTGATTTCGAATCTTCCAGATGTTAGCTTTACTTTTGTCTTCTTCCATGATAAGCTTATGCTCCTGGAATCTAAAATTGGTAGCATGCATGCATATTTGTATGTATGTATCATATAAGCAGCCATAGTTCTCGCTTCTAATGCTTGCTGTTGTCCGTTGTCCTATCTTTTCCTTTGTTATTATTCTTTCCTCTTCTTGGCAGAGGAATCAAGTTGCATTGATTCTCCTAACTATAAAGAGTAAGCGTTTTATACTGCACCACTAATTCGAATGTCTTTCTTTCTGCTTCCATAATAGTATGCTATACTAGGATAGCAGTATGGTTTTCGAAGTACGTCAAGGCCTACATGTCAATGCAGAAACCCACTCAAGCGCATGATGATCTACGTGACCTTTATGATTACCACCTACTGGTGTTGAACTGCAAAGGTGATGATAAGAGCCTGACAATGATCTTCCGCACAATGTCTCTGGCTGTTATCTTTATCTTTCGCCTCCCGATATATTACAACGCCACCGAGTGACATGTTATGTGGTGTATCGGTTTCTCCTGTTTTCCTGCTATGTCCTCAATCTAAAAAAAATGGTGATGCACTTTGATATACCTTTCCCTGATGGATGGAACACATCCCGTGCCATGCACTCACTGTGGATTAATTTAACTGCTTGTTCGAAAGTATATAGAAGCGCCTCGCTTTTTACAAAATACAGAAATATATTACTTCCTACTTGTCTTTCCCGGAGCATTCTTCGAACATGGAGAGCTACTGTCATTTGCAATATACCTTTCCCATGTTTTCATTTCTTGCAATTATTGATTCATGTTCTATATTTCTAAGAATATACTACTTGCTATTGTTGAAGCTTCCGCTATTACAATACTTCCTTTGCTCGCTTCTTTCATAAGTATCTGTTAAAGATTAAATGTCCATATCTACACCTCTGTCCGTTCGTTCAATTGTCATAAATATTCTGTTTATCTTATTTTTGTAAAATCTGCATTTTTCGTTTCCTTTTCGTGATATACATAAAGAACAGCGAAAATCAAAACAATAACATACATACTCATTTTTAACACCTTCCAGCAGATTCCCATGCTTAGTTCTGGAACATTCGGAAGTATCAAAGGTAAAATCAGCCTCCATAAAATTTGATTCCGAATCAAAAAATGATGAAACGCTTATTGGAATTCCGCCGGATTTGAACACAAAACAGAAAGGGACACAACTAAATACTGCAATATCATGATTATTATTATTATCATTATTATTATTATTGTTATTCTTATTCTTATTCTTCTTCTTATTATTATTATGGTGGCAAACTGGCAGAGTCGTTAGCACGCCGAGCAATATGCTTAGCGGCATTTCGTCCGCCCTCACGTTCTGAGTTCAAATTCCCACGCGGTCGTCTTTCATCCTTTCGTGGTCGATAAATTAAGTACCAGTTGAACACTGGTTCCGATATAATCGATTTAGCTCCTCCACCGAAATTACCGGCCTTGTGCCAAAATTTGAATTTATCATCATTATTATTAAGGCGGCAAACAGACAGAACTGTTAGCACGCCGGGTAAAATTCTTTTGCGGCATTTCGTCCGGTCTTCCGTTCTGAGTTCAAATTCCACTGAGGTCAACTTAGCCTTTCATCCTTTAAGGACCAATGAAATAAGTACCGGTTACGCACTAGGGTCGATGTAATCAAATTATCCCCTCCCCCCAAAAATTACTGGCCTTGTGCCAAAATTTTAAACCAATATTAAAATATTGGAATATATTATATATTTTTGGCATAGATTAAGATGCACTTGAATCACGGAAATATAGAAACCATTGCATGCTGTAACTCTATATAGTATACTAAAGCCACCTACGCTATATCTCTACTGAACTATTATACTTTTGAAACAAACTAATACCGGCTTGAATCATAGAAATATAGGAGTCATCGTATGCAATGCTCTATAACATTCCTATAGTGTTGTAGTGGCGAAGGCGCAATGGCCCAGTGGTTAGGGCAGCGGACTCGCGGTCATAGAATCGCGGTTTCGATTTCCAGACCGGGCGTTGTGAGTGTTTATTGAGCGGAAACACCTAAAGCTCCACGAGGCTCCGGCAGGGGATGGTGGCGAACCCTGCTGTACTCTTTCACCACATCTTTCTCTCACTCTTACTTCCTGTTTCTGTTGTGCCTGTAATTCAAAGGGTCAGTCTTGTCACACTGTGTCACGCTGAATATCCCCGAGAACTACGTTAAGGGTACACGTGTATGTGGAGTGCTCAGCCACTTGCACGTTAATTTCACGAGCAGGCTGTTCCGTTGATCGGATCAACTGGAACCCTCGGTGTCGTAAGCGACGGAGCGCCAACAACAACAACAACAGTTTTGTAGTACTAATATATGCCAAAGCTCACTACACTATGTCTACTGAGCTTGTATTGTATTGTACTCAAGAAAACACAATATTTCTAAATTATCGCAGTTTTTAATTTCTATGTTTACTTGTTTCAGTCATTGGACTGCGGCCAAGCTGGAGGATCTCCTTGAAGATTTTAATCAAACAACTCAAACTGAATACTTATTTTGAAGTCTAGCACTCACTATATCGTTCTCTTTGGCGGTGCTACTAAATTACGGAAACGAAAACAAACCAACGCCGGTTGTCAAGCAGTAGGAGAGACCAACACAAACACAAAGACGTGCACGTACATATAAACATACATCTTCATACACGAGGTACAGATGAAATGTTCTTGGCTTTGAGTAAAAGAAAATACAGGGGGATCAGTTAGTTACGATTTTATTCAACATATCCCCCTCTCAGATTCACACACTAATTGCAGCAGGACTTCGGTCTTTTAGGTCCTGTAAAAAGAACGCGGAAGGTTGGGCCTCCAGTCAGGACTTTCATAATACCCTTAAAGCCAGGAACCTTTCAGGACACCCTCGTGTATATATATATATATATATATATATATATATATATATATATATATATATATATATATATATATATAAAAGATAATAAGAGTGAAAAAACTACAGAAGGCTTGTGTTACATGGTTAAAGTATATATTTAAATTATGTCAGAAGAATGTTAGAAAGATGTTGGAAAAATGTTATAAAATCTTTTTGGTATATAAACATTGTATTTTGAGAAATAACCGGTTTCGTGTTGTCTTTTCAAATTTCTCTACTTCATTGTGTCGTGTTCGTATATATATATATATATATATATATATATATATATATATATATATATATATACACTCACACACGCACACATATATATGGCTAAGATAAAGGTCTAATATCTACTCTTAACAGTTTAATACACACACACACACACACACACACACACACACACACATATATATATATATATATATATATATATATATATAAGCACGAAGAGCTTCTGCACAGTTTCCGTCTACCAAGGAATTATTACGTTCGGGGCTACAGGAGAAATCACCCTTTCAAGATGCCACGCTGTGGAACATAGCCTGAAATCACGTGGCTGCAAAGCGAGTTTCCTAACCACACAGCCATGTCTACACCTGGTTATTTCATTTAGCTTTTACCAGAAAACTGTTTGAAATTAACATCAACAACAGCGGAAGAAACAACAGCATTAATTAGAGCAATAGTAAGGTGTTCATTAAAGGAAATAATTGGAAGTCTTAACTTTCAATTGTTTCCTCTAAAAAAATCCGATGAATCATTTGGCAAACCAGTAAATGGTTGAGGCTTAAGCTGGCAATTTTGCTGATGGGAATTCTTAATTGCCATTCCGAAATAATTTAATTCAGTTATATTTCAATAGCTATTTTAGGAATTTAGTATACTATCTATATTCTACAGGGAATCAGGAATTCATTTTTTCCCTTACATATTACTCGACTAAAAAATTTTAATCTACGTTCTGTTAAGGCTACAATTTACTTCCAGACCCACTATATTAATCTTAAGTACCTTCGATGTCTACTTTGAGTGTTAGTCTTCAATCAGAATAAACCAGTAATAATCATGTACCAGGCAGCCTAGAATACTACCCCAAATTTTATCTGGAAACGGAAGTAAAATGTGCCTAGCTTTACAGAACCAGAGTCAGATGAGATAATCAAGATAAACTTGGAATTGTCTATGTCATCCATGCTGTTTCCATGATGGAATCCATTAAACGATATTGGTTTATTTCATTTAAAAGAAGAACACCCGCGTAGTTTGAAAAGGTCATTTATTTCCCAAAGCCCCCAATAATAACTATTCCGTTTATTTGGCAACTTACATATTGCTGTTAGCTTATCTTTATGAAAACACATTGATAACTGCACATGCGTGTATAAATACACACAATCGATAATAACATATCTACCGTCCCATTTACTGTACGTTGTGGTGAAGAAACATTATTGATCTCCTTCGACTGGTCGGAAGACCTCCAGTTTATAGAGGAGGAGTGCCGTAACGCTACTATGGCTATATCTATTTTTCTTCGTTGTGACATTAATGTTTGTAAATGAACTAAAATGACTTGCACCGGAAATCGAAAACGGAATGAAAAAATAAATTGACAAGAAATCTACCAAAGTAAAAATAATAATTCTTTCTACAAAAAAAAGCACAAGGCCTGAAATTTGTGGGGAAGGGTCTAGTCGATTACATCGACTCCAATGTTTCACTAGTACTTAATTTATCGTTCCCGAAAGGATAAAAGGCAAAGTCGATCACGGCGGAATTTGAACTCAGAATATAACAACGGACGAAATGCCGCAAAGCATTTTGCCCAGCGAGTTAATGATTCTGCCAGCTCGCCACCTTAATGATAATAATTATTATCCTTTCTAATATAGGCATAAGGCCTGAAATTTGGGGGAGAGGGATAGTCGATTACATCGACCCCCAATAATGAGCTGGTACTTAATTTATCGACCCCAAAAACAGAAAAGCTTAATAATAATAATAATAATAATAATAATAATAATAATAATAATAAATAATAATAATAATAATATCGGTATTTATTTCGTCTGTTTTTACGTTCTGAGTTCAAATTCCACCGAGGTCGATTTTTTCCTTCCATACTTTCTGGGTCGACAAAATGAGTACCAGACAAATATTGGGGTCAATGTAATCTGCTAGGCCTCTCCCTAATAATATCAGAAATTGTGCCTATAGTGGAGGGGCTATATGTAGAAAACCGTGTTAGCTTCTATATTTTCCAATACTGATTTTAGCTGTTCTTTTTCAATGTACTGGAATATAGTCACATAATCCCCACTTCGAATTAGTTAAAATGGTAAGACTCATGTAAATTCCAGGTTTTGTTACTGTTTCTTATTTTCATGTTAAAGTATAAATTTTTATAATATTATTTCATCATTTTATATATATATATATACTACTACTAATACATCCATTTGTGGTTTACACCACCTGTCTTCGTCTGTTGTTTTTCTTTCGTAAATTCTCCCATATATATATATATATATATATATATATATATATATATATATATAAGAGAGAAAAATGTATAGTAAATGCACAAACGAATAACGGACACGGAATGGCATTTTAAAAAACGTATAATACATGCTCAAACGAACGGAAATACGCATATTAAGTTCACAAACGGACGGAAAACAGAAGGCACTAAATACTTATACCTTTATTATACATTTTTTTTTAACTTGTCATTCTGCCTCCATTTTTCGTTTGTGCATTTACTATGCATTTTTTTTACTTGAGTAACAAAACGCAACGCACTCTGATTTCTATTAATAGTTATAGACAGGCAGATAGATAGACAGATAGATAGATAGATAGATAGATAGATAGATAGATAGATAGATAGATAGATAGATAGATAGACGGACGGACGGACGGACAGACAGACAGACAGACAGACAGACAGACAGACCGACGGACGGACGGACGAACGGACAGACAGACAGACGGACGGACGGACAGACAGACCGACAGACAGACAGGCAGATAGATAGATAGATAGATAGATAGATAGATAGATAGATAGATAGACGGATGGACGGACGGACAGGCAGACAGATAGATAGATAGATATGTTTCTTTATTAGCCACACAGGGCTCAACATAGGGGGAACAAAATACAAATGTAGAGTTTTTCTTTTCGATGGGGACGAAAATAAAGTAAAAAATTAAAATGGGGATAATGATGAAAAGGCATCGAGAAAACGTTTGGGGTATGTACAAAAAAAAAAAAAAAATATTACAAAAATTTCCCAATAAATGGGGAGGTTATCCGTGGAAAGAAAAACCTACGGAAAAGACCACGGTAACCTCGGTCCTTAGTGTCACAATTTGTTAAATAAAATTTCTTTTATTTATGCAAGAAACGTAAGTAACTCTTTGTTTACAAAATTTTAAACGTTTTATAGAATCATGGTCAAGGTGGCTTCGTCATTTATACGTACCATTCTTGCTACATGTATCCATCTTTTTTCGAAACATTTGCTAGACAACACTTGCCTCTCTACTCTCACCTTCCTTTTCAAGTGATACTTGAATAAGTTGATGAGAGATTGACCAGAGAGGAAAGTGTTTGTCTCTAATCCTTTCAGACGCGTCCACCAGAAGCATTCTTTCGCCATAGCCAAAAGTACGATAAATACAGCTCTTCCTTCCCGTTTAAAGGAAGGAGGCGTGACGATATTGACGATAGACTCGGTTGATAAACCGACTCGTCCCACACGTGACAGCAGTCGTTCGACATAAGCCCACAGCTCCGAAATGGTTGGACACTGCACGAGTGCGTGCTGACCGCATCTCGGGCAGGTCGGCCCCGCATTTCGCGAGCCGTGTCTATAGAGCATATCCCGAACGGGTAGCGCTTCTCGGTAGCACTGCCAGGCCAGGGATCTCTGGAAGTTGTCCATAGGTCCCGGCCCGAAAGTCGTCCTGAACAGGCGGGTCAGGTTTTCCTCGTCGACGCCCAGGTTCGCCCCGAGATCGTCGTCGTACCTGCCCTCCACTAATCCCCTATAGAATGACTTCGTTGTGATGCAGCCGCTCAAGGTTGACCCGGGACGGCATAGTTGTTGCAGAGCAACGCGACACTCACGGTGCCATTCGCCATTCCTCGGCCTCTTTTTCATCCACGACTGCAGCTCGGTCATGGAGACGAGCTGCGGGAAAGCGCGTCGCACAAACGGCGACCACACCTGCTCACCGTCGTCTACGTAGAGTCGGAGATGTCGCAGTCTCAGCGCCTGTCTGCGCATCATCAACCACGGCATGCCCAGCCCTCCTTTCAGCGGGTGTTGACAACAAACGGATCGCCTCACCATCGGAACGCTTCCTTTCCACAAAAAGCGGAAGAGGATGCGCTCCATTTCGGTGATGACGCGATTGGGACAAGGCACGACAGTCAGGCGGTATTCGAGGACGGACGCGATGTAAGCGTTCGCCACCTCCGCCCGACCTTTTAGGGACAGCTTCCTCTCGGACAATTGCCGGCAGAGAGTGGCCACCCTACTCGTTATCTCGTCCCAGTTCTTCTCCGTTTGCAGGTCCGGACCGAACCAGACTCCGAGCAACTTGACCGGACCGTCCATCCAGCGTCCCACTACTGAGGCGCTGCCGGACGGTATGGGCTTGCTTCTCCAGGTGCCGACAGCAAACCCACCGACTTATCCCGGTTGATTTTCGCTCCCGTCACCGCTTCGTAGTCTTTCAGCGTCTCGCCGACAAGCTCGATGTGCTCGTGGCTAGACGCTATGACGGTGACGTCGTCCGCGTATGCCGACAGGCTCGTCCCGCAACCCAGTTCTCGCGGGATGCCCCTCAGCGTCGCCAGCTTCCGCAGTAGTGGCTCGAGAGTCAATACGTACAGGAGCGGCGACAAGGGGCATCCCTGACGGACCGAACGTGCAATGTCGAAGGGTCCCGATAGACGTCCATTGACGCGAACAACCGAACGGATGCCTGTGTACAAGGCAGCCATCCAGCCGCGGAAAACGGGACCGAAGCCAGCCGCTTCGAGGACGGCCTCCAAGTATCGATGGTCTACCCTATCGAAAGCTTTCGATTGATCCAAATTGATCAGGGCCCCACCCATGCCAGGTTCCTTAACTACGCTCTCTATGATGTAGCGCATCAGATGGAGGTTGTCATGGATGCTCCGGCCCGGCACGGCGCACGTCTGCTCCGTGCCGACCAGTTTCTCGATGACAAGCGCCAACCGCTTGGCTAACACCTTGGCCAAAATTTTCAAGTCTCCATTGAGCAGAGTGATGGGCCTAAAGTTATCTATGGCGTCCCCCTTGTTTGGATCTTTCTTCAGCAGTGTTACCGGTCCTCGGCTCACAAAACCGGGAATGCTCCCGTTCTGCTGCCAGTTGCAGTACACGGCCGCCAAGACGTCTCCAAACAAGTCTGGCATACAGTTGTAAAGCTCGTGGGGCAGACCATCCAAACCCGAAGATTTGTCCGTGGAGCAACCCGCCATCGCGTCCCTCACCTCCTCCGCCGTGTGACCCCTTCGCAGCCCTCCGTCTCTCTTGCCGAGAGTCGTGCCAAGCTGTGCAGGTAGGCACTAAAGTCTACCCTGCATTCTCGCTCGCCACTCCTCCCGAACAGTCGGGCAAAATGCATCTGAAACGCCTCGCACATCTTGCTCGGCTCGAGCAACTCGCGCTCCTGTTCGTCTACCAGAGACCGGATGGTGGCTCTGTTACCCCGCTGCGCCTTCGCCACCCGGGTCTCTCGTGCGGCTCCGACACCTTCATTCCTCAGAGCACGCATCCTTGCCCGGACAGCACACCCTTCGTGTTTAGCATTGAAGTGTTGGTCGAGGGCCAACCTCGCCGCTAAAACGTCGGATGCGATGCCACTTCGCAATGCCTCTTCTAACTTTATCACTAGCTCCCCCTCTACTCTGTTCCTCTCTATAGCTAGTGCCCTGCTATACCTTATTGCTTCCGCCCTTACTGCTCCCTTGAGGGCAAACCACCATTTGTTGTTGACGATGGCTCCCGTCAAAGCCCTCTTTACTAACGTGCTAATCCGGTCTCTGAAAACCTGTCTCGACGGGAAAGACGCGTTTAGTTTCCAGTAACCGGGACCCTGACTATGTGCCTTATCTAAATCTAGCGTACACGTCACAAGTTTGTGATCCGTGTAGCTGACTATGTGGAACTGTGGACATCCTAAACTATCTCTATCTCTTGTCCTACACACTATCCTATACGATCTCGACGACCCAATGCGATTGCTCCAAGTCCACGTTGGCACATTTGGGTGGTCGAGTCGGTACCTGTCAGACAACTGGAAGCGTCTGAGCAGGTCTCTGAGGCCTTGGCATCCCCTTTTAGCTTTGTCACTCCCCACGTAGTCTAGATGCGTGTCCAAGGTAGCATTCCAATCCCCCACTAAACGTAAGGGACGAGACGTTCCCAGGAATACTTCTAGACGTCGAAAGAAGTCCGACCGACCTATTAAAGGAGGCACATAAACTGCCAGCAACCGAAAAGTGCCTCCATCGCTGCCGTCCACATCTAGGACAACCAGTCTACCCTCCGAGTCCGTAAATATCGTCTTTACTTGGAGATCCAGACTCTTGCGAAAAAGAGCCGCCGTGCCACTACCGCCGTGCCACTACATCCTCGGCAGACAAGGAGAAAAATAAATGTTAAACTGTCCGCCAAACATGGACTTTAGGGCCCGCGGTTCATGGAGTCTGGTCTCACTAATGGTTATGATATCCAAATTGCGTGACTTGATGTCATTTAAGAGGTACCCTTGTTTCCAAGGGGACCCCAATCCACACACATTCACACAACCAATCTTCACCATGATTCTATTTATACGTGTGCTTTAAAGCACAAAAGGAAAGGAAAAAAGAGCTACTTACTGTTTGCAAGTTTTGTTTCCTCCTTGGATTTTTCACCAAGGAGGCTATTGTACAATTTCTTGCACAAATATTTTTGACATCCCCCTACCGAGTTGGGGTAGAGGGATTTTATTTTGTGGTGCAATGCTGGTGATACATGGTAAATTTTAATGTGTTTTGGCGGTGTTGTACGTGGGTGGTTGTTGGTTTTGATGTCGTTATTTGTGATGTTTGTTTTAGAGTTGATGTAATTCATCAACTCTGTGTTTGTACTGTCTATTGCTGTTAGCATTGTTCTTTGCATATTACTATTGGTGTTAGGAGCATTTTCGGGAGATGTGAATCTCCCTGCTTTGTTTGCGTTTGCATTTTGTTTTGTTTTCTTCTTACTGCGCTTCCTCTTTCCTTTCGTAACTATTTGCCACCCTTCCCCACTCTCTTCATCCGATGAGAGTTCTGAGGAGTCAGAAAGAGGTAATGGCAAATTTTGTACGTCTGTGTGTGTTTCTGTGAGTGTTTGTGTTGCTGTTTTGTTGGTGTTGGCTGCTTGTTATTTGTGCATGGTGTATATGATATGGGGGAGGGAGAGACAGTCTTGGAATTTTCTTTTTTTTCCTCTTCTGTTTTTGCAGTTTCTGTTGTCTTCCTTTCTGTTGTGGTTATTGCTGATATTTCTGTTGTTGTTTTTTTGTGTTACTGGTGGTGTTGTTAGTAAAGTTTTTCTGTTGGGGGTATTTGGTAGTTGCATCTGTTGTTGTTGTTGTTGTTGTTTTTGTTTAGCAGCCAGTGGGCAGTCCTTTTTCAGATGTGCCTCGTTGATGCATAAGTAACAGCGAGGCCGCCTGCCCTCAGCCACCACATACAGTTTGTGTTCCTCCGCCAGTCTAATGTTTGGCGGAATCTTCCGTGAAGCCTCCTCCGTGATGTGGAGAAGGATTTCCAGATCCCCCCCCCCCAGTTCTTTTCCTCTACGACCGTAATTTCCAAAATATTTGCCTCCTCCATTTCGAGGCATACGACCGATACTACCCATTGGGTGTCCACTTCTGATGGCACGTTTTTTATAATTACTTTGGTCACTCTCTGTCCAAGATAACTCGGTATCATCACCAAGTTATCTGTGCGGAGAGAGAGTGACGAAAATTGCTTCACTAAATTTTCATTTATGAATCGCACCTGTACCGTGGCAAATTTCCGACCCCGCGTGACATGCTCTTGATGAGCCCATACAGGTTTAAGACACATCTCGATCTTATCTGTGCTAAAATTTTCTGCACGTCTGGTTTTTGTGTTTACCAGTTTATAAATGATGCATTTTTTGTTTTTTTGTTCTATAATTTCTTTTGGAATGTTTATTTTAACATCATCGCTTTCTTTTGTAAGAAGGGATTTTGTGTCTTTAATTTGTTGTTGTGTGAATGTCACTATTGTTCTTTTTTCCTTTATAGCATCTGCGAAATTTGTTTTTGTTGTGCTGGCGGACATGTTCTTTGGAACATTTTTGTTTATGTTGGTGTTGTTACTGCCGGGTTCAAAGGTGGTGGTAGTGGCAGCAGAGTTTGTTGAACAGGTGGTGGTGTCGGTGCTGACGACCGATAAATTTGCGTCCTTGTTGTTGTTGTTGTTGTTGTTGTTGTTGTTGTTGTCGTCGTTGTTGTTGGTGGTGGTGGTGGCGATGATGGCGTCAGCAGCAATGGTGCTTACGTCAGAGACATTTTTGACGGTTTTTACGCATGGTTTTGTAACCTTGGTTACAGTTTTGTTTTTGTTGTTGGTGTTGGTGGTGGTGACAGGGCTGTTAACAGTATCCGTGACGTATAAATTTGCGTCCATGCTGTTGTTGTTGTTGTTGTTTTTGTTGTTGTTGTTGTTGTTGTTGGTGGTGGTGGTGGTGGTGGTGGTGAGAGGGCTGTTAGTAGCTGTAATCGCCGTCTTTGTGACGTTTACAGCAACTGCGTTCCTGTCACTGTGTGAGCACGCGCTACTCTGTTCTTTTTTCTCTTCTGGCATCTGAAGCCTCGGGAAATGCTCATGAAAAGAACAAGACAAGCGTTCCAAAATTTCCTTCTCGACATTTTTCAAATTTCGAGAAGGAAATTTTTGTATTTTGCTAGGGCCGAAACTGCCCCTGGGGCCAATTCTTGCCTTTGAAAATACACAGAAATGAAACCTAGGTGCTTCGCAACAAAAATATTAAAACATTCTAACAAAATGTGGGCAATAGAAGGTCAAAAAGGGGTTTCCCTCTGCAGCCGAGGTGACAGCACGTCCGTCAGATAGATAGATAGATAGATAGATAGATAGATAGATAGATAGATAGATAGATAGATAGATAGATAGACGGACGGACGGATGGACAGGCAGACAGATAGATAGATAGATAGATAGATAGATAGATAGATAGATAGATAGATAGATAGATAGATAGATAGATAGATAGATAGATAGGTATTGATCTAGAGACGTGATTGACGTTCAGAAAACTTTCAGATTTGTGTAACTTATTGTGTTGATAACATTATGATTAAGTATATGGTGGCGAAGTGGCAGAATTGTTAGCCTCGACAGGAAGAATGTTTAGCGGCATTTCATCAATCTTTATGCTCTCAGTTCAAATTCCACCGAGATTGATCGTGCCTTTTATCCTTTCGGTTTCAATAAAATAAGTACCAGTCGAGCACTGGAGTTGGTGTAATTGATTTACTCCCTCCCATGAAATTGATGGTCTTGTGCCAACATTTAAAATCTACATTATAATTAAGTATATTTCCTCATGGATTTCTTTCCTGCTTTCTCTTTCTGTCTCTTGCCACTGTCACATCCCTATCTACTAACATCATCGTTTCCCAACATTTTGTTTTTCTGCCTGACTACAATAGATGACAATAACGATCGCGTTCAAGAGGAGGTTATTTCCGCTCTGAAAAAAAAAAAAACGTAAAATACGAACACACATCGTGATCTTGATTCCATGTTGAAGATTATGCAGCTCCGGTTTCGGTTACTTATTACACCAAATAACCTTGGTAATGTCACTGGAAATTTTGTAAACACGACATAAGCTAAATCTTTTATCTGATACTTTTGTATCATTGTACCTTATGCAAGACTGAATAACTGGCCAACAGAAAAGAGCACCAAATTAGTTTATTTACCGTATTTTATATAGTATACCACGATTTTAAACTCAAGTTCAAACAGACTCAACTTGTAATACTAATGTTTAACATCAATACCCACGGCAAAGAATGGATATACATATTTTCAATGTCAAAACTGAACAGTGATCTAGTTTCTTTTTTTTCGTTTTAGCCATCCTTGGGACACTCTAGCATTATGTGGAAATAGCAGTTAAGAAGGATTGTTTAAAAAGTTCCACAAGCCTTTTCATCTCTTTCCTGCTTCTGATAATTGTCTAACAAAAATGTATAGGCGCAGGAGTGGCTGTGTAGTAAGTAGTTTCCTTACCAACTACATGGTTCCGGGTTCATTCCCACTGCGTCGCACCTTGGGCAAGTGTCTTCTACTATAGCCTTGGGCCGACCAAAGCCTTGGGACGATCAAAGCCTTGGGCCGTCCAAAGCTTTGTGAGTGGATTTGGTAGACGGAAACTGAAAGAGGTCCGTCGTATATATGTATATATATATATATATATATATATATATGTGTGTGTGTGTGTGTGTGTGTGTGTGTGTGTGTGTGTGTGTGTGTATGTCTGTTTTTGTCCCCCAACATCGCTTGACAACCGACGGTGGTGTGTTTACGTCCCCGTAACTTAGCAGTTCGGCAAAAGAGACCGACAGAATAAGTACTAGGCATCCAAAAAGTAAGTCCTGGGGTCGATTTGCTCGTCTAAAGGCGGTGCTCCATCATGGCCAGTCAAATGACTGAAATAAGTAAAAGAGTAAACGAGTCATTTATATGGACTTGAGAAAACTGCAACCGATACACCCGGTTTTATTTTAGAGAGGTTTTCATTGTATTTAAGTAGTTGGCAACATGCATCAAATGTTTTTTGTCTTGTATGGTTAACATAACTTATCAAGATATTGGGTAATGCGTAATTCCGACACGGGGTGCTTACAGAGAGGAATCGAATGAGTTATCCGGGATTAATGGAACCAGAGAAAATAGAAGAGAAGCATTTAAATTTAGTAAGCACTTAGTGATAGAATATATAGTTTCGGATTAAACAGTAAGTTAGTAAGTGAGCTGACAGAGACTTAGAAAATATATCACAGGCGATATGCTGGTTGTGACAATGGATTTTTACACTAAACACCAAAACTGTGATGTTCTTAATAGTGTATACACTATGGCACGGAAGTTTGTAAGCTGTTCGGTGGGATCGGGTAGTTGAAGCTAAAGGTAGCAACAACACGTGCAAGAGTTATTCTGTCCAAAGAAGGTGCATGCGGTTTTGATAAACACTTTGGTGAAGGAGTCACTTTGAAGCCTACTTAAATGATTTACTGAAACCCTTTGCTGAGAAGTAGTCACAGAGCGTTCTAAGACACTGAGCAAAAATTAAATCTCTAGTACAGGAAGATTTTCTTTTTCTTTTTTCTTTTTTCCATGGGTTGTATTTCAATGTGTCGTTCTTCTTCGTTCTTATTTCTGCAGATGAGGTCTGAAACCGACAGTAAACTAGAAGTGTTTACAGTTACGTGATTTAAGAGAGTGAAGGTGATTCAGATAATTACAAGGATAAAGATTTTAGACAAAGCGCTTGCAAGCATGCAGCCATGTGTCACGTTAATAGTGTTGTGCGGAAGCGTATAAGCTTTTACGAAACCTGTAAGATCTTTTTCGAACAAGCTCCACTTCGTAAATTACAAACTATAGAGGTTTCAGTGTATATCTGGTCTTGGTGGAGTGCTGATGAATGTAAATCAACTTTATATTTAGTTATCATCGACCATCAGCATCTAACGTCTGTATAAAGCATAACAAGCAGCGTTTCATGATTGATGAGCGCTCGGGTATATCCACCAGTCTCGACCAGCATGTTGTCTCCAGAATTCGTTGTTGCTTCGAGAACTTCTGCCAAATTAGCCTGTAACCTCAAAGCAGCCAGTTACTGTATCTGTTCGTAGAAAAGCCTAGAAGTCTTGGCGAGTGAGACGTGGTATATTGACGGAGAAGGCTCGAAGTTTATCAGATGAGTTTGTCAGTGAACGTGAACAGTAAGCACGCGGGTTTCAAGTACTACCGCAGTTGATGCATTACGTCACACACATATATATATGAACATATACGCACTTGTACACACATACATAAACACACATACACACAAGTACACACACACAAGCTTATATATTTCTTGCAAATTGTTGTTTCGTTATTTACACAAAAGAAGAATCAGCGTTGCACGTACTTCATACACGTGCACCCATATGCACACATACACATGCACGTCCATATACAAATAAGTAAATACATAAAACTACAAATGGATTCGTATACACACACACACACACACACACACACACAGAGTCACACATACACATAAGTCTAACTAAATACATACAAACACAAATGGATTTGCACACACACACACACACACACACTCACACACATACACACAAGTGTAAACAAATACATAAAAACACAACTGTATTTGCACACACACAGACATACACACACGCACAAACACACACATTCAAACACTCACATACATACACACAAGTCTAAACAAGTACATGCAAACACAATTGGATTTGCACACACAAACACATACACACACTCACACATACACACACACAAACGCACACACTCACATACATACAAACAAGTCTAAATAAATACATACAAACACAAATGGATTTGCTCACACACATACACACACACGCGCGCACGCAGACACACATACACACACACACACACACATGTACAGATGCGCTGCACGCATACAAACACCCTTTTCTCCTCACACACGAACAATGTTCTTTTAAAAGACATTTCCAAAGGAAGTTATTTACAACACTCCAGGGTGTTGTTACAGGATCTGATAGGGACCATTGATTGTGCTAAACGAACTAAGTATCACCATCACCACAACCACCACCACAACCAACACTACCACCACCACCACCACAACCACCACCACAACCACCACCACTACAACCAACACCACCACCACCACAACCAACACCACCACCACCATCACCACCACCACCACAACCAACACCCCACCACAACCACCACCACCACCACCACCACCAACACCACCACAACCATCACCACCACCTCCACAACCACCACCACCACCACCACAACCAACACCACCACCACCATCATCACTACAATGACGACAACGATGACAACGGCGACAACGATGACGACGACGAGGACCACCACCACCACCACCACCACCACCACCACAACCACCACCACAACCACCACCACCACCACCACCACCACCACCACCACCACCACAACCACAACCACCACCACCACCACCACCACCACCACCACAACCACCACCACCACAACCACCACCACATCAACAACAAACTATAGCAATAACAACAAAGATGACAAAAATGAAACAACAATAAAAGGAAGACAACATTTATAAGGCAAAGGAGTAACTTCTACACAGCCGTTTGCCTTAAAAAAAAGCAGCCAAATCTCCCTCAATTCATACACCACAGTCCTGTGCAAGGAATGGACGCACTGGATTACATAGTTTTACGTACGACGAGATGGTCATTGTTGGAACATTTTGGTTCATATATCTTTCCTCAATCAAATTGACTTCGTGCTAAACATCAACATCATCATCCATCATCGTTACAAATGCTGGCACTAATATCAGAACAACACCAACAGCAACAACAACATCAACGCCACTACCACAAACACCACCACCAATACCACTACAACCAGCACCACCACCACAACCACCACCACCAACACCACCAACACCACAGCTACAGCAATCACCACAGCTACCACCACTAACATCATCACCTTCATCATCATAACCAACACCACTACCAGCACCACTACCACCACCACCACTACCACCACCACCACCACCACTACCACCACCACCACTACCACCACCACCACTACCACCACCACCACCACTACCACCATCACCACTACCACCACCACCACTACCACTGCTACCACCACCACTGCCATCGTCACCGCCACCACCATCACTACCACCATCATAACCACGATGACCACCACCACTACAACCACCACCACCACTACAACCACCACCACCACTACCACCACTATCACTACCAATTCTACGAAAATATCACTGTAACCATCACCATTTCAGCAACCATTGTCACCGTGGCGGCAGCCAACACGGTCTCACCTAATACACATACATACAGTCACGTGAATGGCTACCATCGAAACCATTCACACCCAAATCCACCATTATGACCACTTCACTGGCACTACAGCCACTACAAGGGTCATCATTACCGACTAATCATCACCATTACCACCATCATCAACGCTAAAATAATCACTACCCTCACCACCACCACCACTACCACCACCACTGCCGCCACCACTACCACCATCGCTACTACCATTACTATATGCCATAATGTCATTATCATCATCATCATCATCAGCAGCAGCATATTCATCGTCATCATCGTCATCACGTGTCTCTTAATTGCCAGCCCCACAATCGTCATTGTTGTCATCGCGAACCATGTCGTTGTCATCGTCGTCATCATCATCATCATCATTGTTATCAACTTCATCATCGTCATCATCTTCATCGTCGTCATCATTCTCATCATCGTCGTCATCGTCATTGTTGTCTTCACCACCATCATCATCATCATCATCGTCATCATCATCGTCGTCATCATCATCGTCGTCATCACCGTCGTCTTCATCGTCATCATCATCGTGGTCATCGTCGTCTTCATCATCACCGTCGTCGTCGTCATCTGATTTTTAGACAGCAGTTTTAGGCACCATCGCCACCACCAACAACAGCCCCACCACTAACACTACCACTGGCATCGTTACGCTACCCTCACCACCTGACATCTCGCTTCACAGCCAACACCACATGGACTTCACAACCTAACACCACCACCACCACCACCACAACCACTCCATCAATGACACCACAAACTCCACCACCATCACCAATATTACCACCATAGTCTCCACCACTAACACTACCACTTTCACAAACACTAACACCAGCATCACCAACAACAACAACATTATCATGACCACAAACATCACAAAGTCCACCGCCACAACCATCACCACCACCACAAACACCACCACCACCATCACCAGCACAGTCAACAACATTTTATCACCGTCGACTTCGTTGTTATTCGTGATCTCATTCTACTAACATGATTACTTGCTTTCCTGGCGGCCATTTTTTGATATTTGCATTCCCGATTTTTCCCCAACTTATTTCTTTCTCTATTT
>NC_142933.1:44208159-44238159 GCF_046866305.1 Octopus bimaculoides | reverse complement strand
TTTACGGCTATCCCAAATTCTTCGAAAATCGTATTAGTTGTCGTGGTATTTTTCAATTTTTTTCTCTCGCGCTCTTTGTGAATCACACTTGTAACATTGATTAAGCCGCACACTTTTCTCTTTATTGAGTTTGGCATTGTCGAGTGCGGGGTGGGACTGATTGTCTTATTTGCGTATTCGTTTCAAATTTGATATTCCCATAATACATGGTGCTTTTCGAGGGTCATGCTAGTTTTCCGTAGTTTCAAATCTATACTGTTTTTATAAATTTACCAATGTTTGATTGTACTAACCTTGTCAAATCTCCAGCTCCTATAGATCCTTTGAGTAAGCATTGTACATTCATTTTACATTCAGTGTGTGAGTGTATGAGGCTCCTATAAATTTGTAAGGGGTTACTCAGGCACTCAGCTATATGTCTTCCGCGTTTATTGTGGAAACAGCCGTAAGCTAATGAAGCTCATAAGATAATCGGTTATTCCTTTGTTATCTCTCTACTTCTTACTGCTCTGTACCCGACTAACACTTCGTTCAGAAGCATACGTATATTTAGTTCTACACCTGGTCGTATCAATACTTGATTCCTTAATCATTTTGACAGGAAATAAGCTATGAAGTTCTTACATTCTCTCGATTTTCTGAGCTTCAGACCACTTCATAGTTCCAACATTCTACATTCGTCTACCCAATGTATTTCTTCAGAGTGATTGATTCTTCGCTGCTAGAATCAAGCCTTCTGTCTCTTTCCTTTTTTCTAACGTTCGCTTCTGTAGCCATTGAAGTTATTTCTGATCTCGATACCTTTCAGTAATTTGATAAAACTTCCCATGTAAACTTTTCTGCTCTTCTCGTTGCTTTCTGGCTCCGAGAATTTCAGTTCGTTCTTTTTTTCTTCACCAAACTTATCCAGATCTCTTATTGCTATTTAAAGCATCTCTTCGCGGTCAGTGACTCCCTTAAAACTTGTTACTATTGCTTTCACCCAGTCTTTCGGCACAATTTAACCCGTTTCCTTTATAGTGTTGGCATAGCTTCCAGTGTATATAGGTCCCAAATCTGTCATGTCTGTGAATATATTCCTTCTTAGCCAGGACTGGGCAGTCAGAAACAATATGGTTTACTGTTTCTTCTCCATCTCCACATAATCTGCAGTTACTTATGTTTCTTTCCATTGTATGCTTTTGGTAATTTCTGGTGGGGAAGCTTTCGTCTTGTACTGCAATTAAAAATCCTTCAGTCTCTGCTTTGAGTCCTGAACTTCTCAGCCATTGTTGGGATTTTGCTTTCTCGATTTCTTCTGTGTAGTATTTGCCATGAAGTAGTATTTGCCAGTATTTGCTTTGAAGTGGCTTTCCTTGCCATCGTTTTACCATGATCCGTTACTGCTACAGTTTTAGTTTGGATTTGAGTTGTTTTACAACTTTTGTTTTTTCTTTTCTGCATAGTTGTTAGGTGGTATGATTTCGTTTTTGTATTTGTCAGCTTCCTTAGAGACTGAAAACAATTTTTTGTTTTGTTCGTGTTTTGTGGCAGTTTGTATTAGTTTTCCTGGCTTCTGAAGTAGGTATTGTTGCAGTCCTATGGTGGTCATTTTGTAATAGTTTTCTAGCTGTATAAGGCCTCTACCACCTTTTATACATTGTATAAATAGCCTTTCTGTCAGATTTAGGGTGGTGCATCCAAAATCCTGTCATTATTTTTCTTGTTTTCCTGTCTATTTTGGTTAGTTCATTTAGTGTCCAGTTAAGGATATTATATCTGTAAATTATAACTGGGACGGCTAGAGTGTTGATACCTATTATCTTGTTTTTCGCATTCAGCTCCGTTTTCAATATTAATCTAACTCATCTATAGTATTCTTTTTCTATTTTCTCTTTCATGTGTGTATGTCGTATCGTATCTAGTTTATTGATTCCTAATTATTTGTATGTCTGGCTTTGATCTAATTCTCTTATTTCATTTGCCTTATCTAGTGTGATGTTGCTACTCTTAACTAGTTTTCCTCTTTTCAAGGTTGCTTTGGTACATTTTTCTAAGCCAAATTTCATGTTTATTTCTTTGGTAAATTCATGTACTGTCTGTAGTAATGCTTCCGGCTATTTATCATTTGTAGCATACAGTTTTAGGTCATCCGTATATAAGAGGTGGCTGATTGTTTTGCTGTACCAGTTGCATCCAGTTTAGTTTATCATGTCAGATAAAGGCGTCAGTGTCAAGCAGAAAAGGAGTAGAGAGAGCTTGTCTTCCTGGAATATTCCTCTTCTAATGGGGATGGCTTTGGTTTTTGTGAGTCCCACTTTTGTCTGGAGCTGTAGCACTGTCTGCCATTTATTCATAGAATGTGTTATATATTTTATGATTATTGGTACTACATTGTTCATGGCTAGTGTTTCTAGGATCCATGAGTGGGAAATACTATTAAAAGCCTTACGGTAATAGATCCTAGTCATACCCAGACTCCTCTTGTTTCTGCGCCTGTCTTCAGTTATGGCTTTATTGATCATTAGTTGATCTCTGCAGCCGTATGAGCGCCTGCAGCATCCCTTCTGCTCTTCTGGAAACAGGTTGTTTTCTTCCAGATTTTTGCTCATTCTCTGCTATATTATTGCAGTAAAGCCTTTGTAAATTGTAAGGAGACAAGTTATTAGTCTGTAATTTTGTGAAGTTACTGTTTCAGTGGATTTGGGAATTAGGATAGTTTTCCCTTCCTTGAGCCATTTAGGCATGGTCTCTGACTCTGCTAGTATGTCATTATTATTATTATTGTTGTTGTTGTTGCTGTTGTTGTTCTTGCTGTTGTTGTTGTTGTTAAAGCGGCGAGGTTTCAGAATCGTTAGCACACTGGACGAAATGCTTAACGAAATTTCGTCTGCCGCTACTTTCTGAGTTCAAATTCCACCGAGGTCGACTTTGCCCTTCATCCTTTTGGCGTCGATAAATTAAGTACCAGTGAAACACTGGGATCGATGTAATTGACTAGCCCACCGACAAATTGCAGGCCTTGTGCCTTTAGTGGAAAGGATTATTACTACTATTATTAAGGGGGTGAACTGGCAGAATTGTTAGCACACCAGGCAAAAAGCTTCTCAGCATCTCGTCCGTCCTTACGTTCTGGGTTCATATTCCGCCGAGCTTGGCCTTGCCTTTCATCCTTTCGTGGTCGATAAAATAAGTACCAGTCGATTACTGGGGTCGTTGTAATCAACTATTCCCCGCCTCCAATTTTTAGCACTTGTGCCTTTAGTTGAAAGGATTATTATTGTTATTAATGCGGCGAGCTAGCAGAATCGTTAGCACATCGGCGAAATGCTTAGTGGTATTTCGTCTGCCTTTCTTGTATAGGTACAAGGGGCTAATCGAGTACATCGATCCCAGTACACAGCTGATAATTATTTCATTGACCCTGAAAGGATGTAAGGTACAGTCGACTGTGGTGTAATTTGAGCTCAGAACATAAAGACGTATGAAATGCTGCTAGGCCTTCTGCCCGGCGTGCTAACGATTCTGTCAGCTAAAAACTAACAATGAAATATCTCTCAGACCATACCTTTCCGTCTTAAACACGGAGAATAATGTTTCAGAAGAAAAAAAAATCAGGATTGTCAAAGATGAAAAAATTCTTTTCATCATGAATCAATAATGAGGTTTGAGTGCGAAAACATTTCCTGTCTTTTCAAACGATAAAATCTTTCACAATCTTATTTCCAACACCTCTTAATCTTTGAGCAGCAAAGCTGTCCCGTATTCTTATCAAACTGTAATAGTTTCTGTTCTACAGAAATCTAACCCAATACTTTAAAACATCCGAGTGTGCAGCATTCCGAACTATCTATCTTTCTAGTAATCATCTGTACCACTCTCATAGACACAGATCTACTGAACGACTGCTCTCTCCTGTCAGTCAACAGTAGTTTTTATTCATTGAGAAATTCAGTGAAATCAACGTTGCGGCATTTGATATCAACAAAAGATTCAACTGTATCTGACATGAGAATCTTCTAGATAAGCTTCCCACATTTTGCATTTTAACCACATGCTTGCTATTATTTTAACAATGTTACAAATATTACTGCCCTCCACTCTCCCTACTCCTACATATGTCATTCACTTGTCAAACATACACTGCTTCCAGACACACACCCAGAACAGTATTCAATGGTCTTGGCACTGTGACTGATACCCTCACTGACATATTATAAAAACAAGGCTGCACTTCAATCCTTCTACTCTTTCACAATAATACAAATAAACCTATGAAAGCTACAACGTATGCAAGGCTTCATATTCTCTGATTATCTCCCCTAGCTTTCTCGTTTTCCTAACAGTACAACATTCGTCTCTAACACTAAACCTCTGCAACAGACCATACTTAAGCCGGAAACAGTTTCTGGCTTTATACAAAATTTAAGAACGATTCACGATGAAATAGTACTCCAGTATCTGCTACGCACATAAAAACAACCTTGATTGCATTCAAAAGAAAGAAACGCGATTGACTTGGGAAAACCTTGCTAACACTTTCACTGACATATTATGAAAACAAAATAAACAACCTGGATTACATTCCAACATTAAAAAAATAGCCTCGATTACATTCAAAAGAAAGAAATCCGATTGAGTGGCAAAATCTTGGCAACACTCATGGACATATGAAAACAAAGTTGCACTTCATTCTCTCTACACTTTCACAATAATACAAGTAAACCTATGAAAGCTATAACGTATGCTAGGTTTCACATCCTTTGATTATCTCTCGTAGGTTTCTCATATTCATGACGGTACAGCTTTCGTCTCTAACACTAAACCTCTACAACAGATCATACTTTAGCCGGAAACAGTTTCTGGCTGTCTACAAAATTTAGGAACGATCCACGATGAAATAGTACTCCAACATTTGCTATGTACATAAAACAACCTCGATTGCATTCAAGGGAAAGAACTGCGATTGGAAAAACCCTGCTAACATGCCGAAGTCCACAGTTGTGATGATTTCTCACTCTATTCTATACACTCAATCATGGCCTTTGATCCTCAAAAATACCAACGTGCATATTACATCCGCTCTTGCCCAAACTAATCCCTCCAGACCTGATTTTATCTTTTATCTTTTACTTGTTTCACTCATTAAACTGCGGCCATTCTGAAGCGCCACCTCGAAGAACTTAGTCAAACGGATCAAGCCCTGTACTTATTTCTTTTAAAGACTGATACATATTCGATGGAGTTCTTTTGCCGATCTGCTAAGTTACGGGGCCGTAAACACACCAACACCGGTTATCAAGCGGTGGAGGGGAGACAAACACACAAACACATATCTAAGGCTGTGGCTATGATGGGGCACCGCTAGTGAAAACTTACTTACAAAAGCGTCTCAAGGACCGAGAGTTTCGTGTCATGAAGAAAATTCTAAGCACTCGAGTCAGTTTGTAATTTCTTCCTAATATATGTGTGTGCGTGTATATGTGTGCGAGTGTGTATGTGTGCGTGCACGTGTGCGTATGTATGTGTGTGTATGTGTGTGTGTGTGTGTCTGTGTTGTTAATATTTACTGTCAAGTTATAATAAACAGTTTAACATTAAACTAAATAATTACTAATATTTCTTGTAGGATATATATTTATTAAACTTTGAAGTCACAACCTCGTCTTCTTGTAAAAGTTTATATGTATGTATGTATATATATGTGCGTGTATGTATATATATATATAATACAAAGAATATATATACATGTATACACACATATATGTACATACTTACATCTACATGTGTATATACATGCATATCAGGGTACAGGACGTTAGAACAATAAACTACAGACAACGGAACGAACACATAGGAAAACGGAAAGCCCCTTGGAATATCCCTTCATCAGCTGTCTCTATTCTATCTAGACGTTTCGAAGACCAGACAGGACGTACTCTAGAATAGTCTCTTCCTGAGTAGTGGATCAACCAACTACACAGAGGATTCCAAGGTGGCAAACACAAACCAAGACAGGAAAAAATGGACAGTGAAAACAACATTCAAAAGCCGTACGGCCAAACGCAAATCTGAGGTAGAACGCTAGTAGTTCGTCTTGCCTTCACAGCGGCTGGAGTGAAAAGAAAGCTGACCACAGGTCACACGAGAGCAGAGAGGATGGTGGAGGGAGGAAATGGAACAAGGAGGAAGGGACAGAAGCAGTGAAGTAGAGGCCAGGACAGAAGGGTAGATAGGAAGATAGAGGAAGACAGATAGATAAATAGATAGAGAGGATGGTGGAGGGAGGAAGTGGAACAAGGAGGAAGGGACAGAAGGGTATAGCAGTGAAGTAGAGGCCAGGACAGAGGTATAGATAGAAAGATGGAGGAAGACAGATAGATAAATAGATAGAAAGATAGATAGATAGATAGACAGATAGATAGATAGATAGATAGATAGATAGTCACGTCAGAATAATAGTAGACTTACTTGTAAAATAGGACGTGTGCGTTCAATAATGTAATAATACAAAGAATATATATACATGTATACACACATATATGTACATACTTACATCTACATGTGTATATACATGCATATCAGGGTACAGGACGTTAGAACAATAAACTACAGACAACGGAACGAACACATAGGAAAACGGAAAGCCCCTTGGAATATCCCTTCATCAGCTGTCTCTATTCTATCTAGACGTTACGTGATATGGATAGTATTATTGGACGCTCAGGAAAGGAAAGAGAGAGTGTATGACGTTTCGGGCGTAGCCCTTCGTCGGAAAGATGGAAAGTTCGGAGAATGGAAGAACGGAGAAAGAGGAAAATGGTACCGATGCCCACGAGGTTACATTATATATATATATATATATATATATATATATATATATATATATATATATATACCGGAGTAAGCACATGAAATGTGCAACAAGGTGGAAAAAAAGAGTACTCAAATACCAGAGGTAGAATAATATGCTTTATTTAAAAGCAGCAGAAATAAACTGTCCGATGAACGGTAACGTGAAACTCAGAGTAACGGTTTTTTTGTTATAATTCTGCTGCTTTTAAATAAAGTATATATATATATATATATATATATATATATATATATATACATGCATATGCAATATATTCTCTTTTACGCCCTTTTAAAGCCTAGCCTGGCTCATGGGCCCGTTTTCCCTGTTTCTATGGCGTATGTGCTCCCCACCAGCTGGACGGAACGCCAGTCCATCACAGCTTTACTCAAGAAACAGGAAGAGTGAGAGAAAGTTGGGGCGAAAGAGTACAACGGGGGTTGCCACCACCCCCTGCCGGAGTCTCGTGGAGCTTTAGGTGTTTTCGCTCAATAAACATAGACAACGTCATGTCTGGAAATCGAAACCGTTATCCTCCGAGTGCGTGTCCGCTGTCCTAATCACTGGGCCATTGCGACTCCACACTCATACACACGCACGCGCACACACACACACACACATATATATATATACATATATAAATATATATACATACATACATATAAAGATATATACATGTGTGTGTGTGAGTGTGTGTGTGTCTGTGTGTGTGTGTGTCTGTGAGAGAGTGTGTGTGTGTGTGTGTGTGTGTGTGTGTGTGTGTGACATGATGGCGATAAGGTGGTAGTAATAGTGTTTGCAGTAGTGATAGTAGTAGTGGTGGTGGTGGTAGTGGTGGTGGTGGTGAGATGTGGTACTGGGAACTATCAGTGACAGTGCAACAGTTGCTGCCGCGAAAACAAAAACCTCAAAATGTCTTCAACGTGATATTTCGTTGGGTGAGTTATCAATAAACGTTATCTTTGTGATCTATCAGCGTTTATCTAAATAACAGCTGGTGTTAATTAAACTGGCTTTTGTTTCTCTCTCTCTCTTACATTAACATCTTGACCTAGTTTTGTATTGCTTGAGCTGTTGGGCAGATCGCATGTTTAAATGAGATTGTACTCTAAATGTATCTCCGTCAGTTTCGTTGACGAGAATTCCAACTGTTTAGCTAAGCAACGTAATCATTGTATGATAGTGTAAGTAGATAAGTATGCCACGGACACTTGTACTATTACAATATTCCTTTGGTAAAATCAGAGTAACATATGTGACATGACTGGCTCTTTGGTACGTACACAGCGATTCACATTATTACATTGTAAGTATACGGCGTACGCTTGAAGACCTGATATAATTTTCCAGCGGATTCAACACGATACAGTGTGTGACAGACTATCTCCTAAGTTACATCATTTTTTTTTTTTAATTTCCCCTTCATCGAACATGTTATATAGTGGAATCAAAGGCTAAAGCTCACGATTGCAAAACGAACGTCTAAACTATTGGATTACATATTTGATTAACAATTATTAAGATAATATCATTTCTACTATGGGCACAAGGCCTGAAATTTGAGGGTAGGGGGTTAGTTGATTACATCGACCGCCAGTACTCGACTGGTACTTCTTTTATTGACCCCGAAAGGATGAAAGGCAAAGATGACCCCGGCGGAATTTGAACTCAGAACGTAAAGACGGTCCAAATGCCGTCCAGTATTTCGCCAGGCTTGCTAACCATTCTGCCATCTTATCACTTAAGTTATTACGATAATATCAAGGTAACAATGGCTAGGTATGGCAGTATTACGTATAAAATATAAACAGCATGGATAGTTCACTGTAGTAGGATATCGCGTCCATAACATTTCACTTTGCCTTGTTACGGCGATTCCTAAAAAGGTCAACATCAGTAAACACGTTTATGATTTCAGTACATTTAGTGATGCTGATACTAATCAATTCACTAGTAAGTATTCACTTTGGTTTTACAGACTCAACAGTAAGATTTTCAGGCTCATTTTGGATGCATTGCTATGCTGACTTCTGCAGCATTTCAACGGATCACCTCTTGCTATGAGATTTCATTAACACCTCCAAATAAACTTCCATCTTGAGATTTCGCAGTCTAGCCAGCTCGATAGCTGCTGGATCTATTGCTTCGTAAAATTCCAGTTTATCGGCATACTTCTAGCTATAACTTCTTCCTGGCTGTGTTCGCTTACTTACATTTCTCGATTGCTACGTCAAAACTGATTTGATATTCTCTATGACAGTCTTTGACAGATAGCTTTACATGGCTATTTCTTGAACGAGTAGTCTGAACGTGAGGTGAAAGTTCTAAGCCGTGATATTCGAAATAACGCATGACCCAACCTATAAAAATTTTGTGGTTAAAAGCAGACGAGTTTCCAACGTTATCCGACTGCCAGACACACTGTTTCGGTGTGGTTTCACTTCTCCAATGATTGATTTCACCTCGACAGTTAGGATCCCGATAAGAGGTTTCTGTTACTATGAATCAAGCATCAAACACACACAAACACATACCTGAATACACAAATACATGTATGTATATATATATATATATATATATATATATATATATATATATATATATATATATATATATATATAAGCATACATACATACATATCTATATGTAAGTATGGTAAGTCGATCTGGTCGTATGTCGGATATATATTTTTCAATACTATTTTCATTCAAATGCAACTAATGCTTGAAAGCGACTGAGTGAAAGACAGTGGCAGGCAGTGTATGCCTGGCTCTGAGGGACGCCTGCGTTGCCAGACGCTGCCATAGTTACTGTACGCGCCGTTGTCCAACGTCCGATAATCGATTTATAATTATTTAATTTAATTTTTACTCTTTTATTTATTTTTTTGTGGTCGTAAGTGCGGATGGTCATAAGTCATGTCGCATAGGTCGTAGGTCGGGAAGAAGGCACATATACATGTGTATGTGTGTGTGTGTGTGTGTGTGTGCGTATGTATAAGTACATATACAAATACATACATGCTTATATAAGTATATATGTATATTTGTGTATATATATGCGTGTGTATGTGTGTGTATGTATATATATATATATATATATATATATATATGTATATATATATATATATATATATATATGCATACATATACCATACATACATACACAGAAGCATCCGTAACTGTAGAGAAAACTGCAAATACCATAACAAGGTACGTATATATTGGGCCCTAGCTCGGAAGTCACATGGTTTTCAGGCGTGTAAAAGAACCTCTTAACCACTACAGTTCCTAGATATAGTACGTTTCGAGGTAGTGGCACGTGTCAGGGTGCCAGCTATAGTTTAATTAGCATATTAGGATTTGTCTACCAATGCGTGTGAAGGCTGGATCCGGCAGATTCTGCTGAAAAAATATTCATGGTACGTCGGAATGGAAGACGTATGCAGCAACGCTTTGTGGGGTGCAGAGAGCAAGATATGGCAAGTAAGTTATCTCGGTCATCCACTGCATCTGTTTCCATCCACAATCGTCTTTACCTGGTCTTTCCACTGGATTGAAGATGGTCACGGTTGAGAGGGCGAAGTTGACAGCGCACAACACTTCTTTTTGAACAAAATCACGGCACAAGTCATCAGTTATCATTAAGGCTGACTTGATGCTCCTCGTCGTTCCATGTATATATGTTTACATATGTGTATGTTCTTTTCTGTTTTCAATTAATTCTTTTCTCTGAAGAAGGAACTGGTTTCTAGCAAAAATACAAAGCTACATCGCTGGAATATAGATAACAAAAGCAATGTCACATTTTAAACTTGAGAAAAGTCTTGAATATTTTTATTTACAAATTGTATTTGTAATGTGCGAGGTAAGATGGGTGATTTCTTTATCTGAAAATCTTAGCTTATTCAGATTTGTAAATTCATCATTTACTCATAAAACCATGTGCACCTATTATTACTGGTATTAATGGGAATATATAATCTGGATAAAAAGCTGGAGGTTTTGAAGCAGTTGTTCATAATTGTCCTCTCGCCCTTTGATTTTCAAAGAGAGATTCACTTCAGCGGGTCAGCTGACCTCTATGGTGGTACATACTTTTTTCTTGTCAGTCCCAAACATCAATATCCAGACTCTTATGCTTACACTTGACAGACGTTTTGGTGGGAACGTTCTACCAGTATTCCTTGTGTTGATGTTTGTGTATGAATTCAATAGGGGAATCATTATATCTATTCCAGAATTTCCCTTTTTCCCCGATCGCATTATATATGCTTTTTCCGACAACGTCGTGTCGCATAGCAGAGTTGTACCGTGACATTATTGGGGAGCTGTTAATCATATATGTGATGTCTTCCATAGAAACATGAAATAATCTACTTTTTCGGTTGCATCTTGGAGCTCCAACGGCTTTACTGACTTTATTGTATATTAGTTATTTCGTATGTACATATATATGTATGTATGTATATATGTATGTATGTATGTATGTATGTATGTATGTATGTATGTATGCATGTAGGAATGTATGTATGTATGTATGTATGAGTATTGGTGTGTCTGAATATGTATAACTGTGGCATGTGTGTTTTTGCCTCCATATTGAGGAGCGTAAGCGCGTGCCATGGCGATGGATTTGGTTTTATATGTCGGAAAACTACGTATGTGCTGTATAAATCTAAATGATAAGCAGACACACATACATTAATCTACAAGAAAATAGAGAGGGGCGCCATTCCTCTGGTACATCCCTAGCCCTACACGCATTAATAATATTGTACAATGATATGAATGAACATTATGAATATTCCCCCAGGGAGTTCTGTAGGATATTTCGGTTTGCTAGAAATAGCAACCAAATTCCTCAAACCACATTGTACCATCCTAAAAAAAAAAAAGAGACAAAAAGAAGTTTGCCCACAACTATTCTCAGATATACGAATTATGACTTCATCATAACTTGGAATGTTTTTGATCTTAGATCTCATGGATCAGCGCTTGCCTGGGGCTAAATAACAACGACAATTCTTAAGAGACCTTACATTCTTATCATAGGAAAGTCTATGCACGAAATTCTACACTGATCATTTATTTAAATTACTATCGATTATTAAGTGTTTTTAGTAAATGTTCAATCAACAGCGAATATCAGAACGTCACTGATCATCATGTTTTGTTCTCAGGTTATTTGCTTCCTACGTGTATAATATATATATATATACATATATTATGCGCGCATGAAGCAAATAGCCTGAGAACAAAATATACAAATATATACAAGCACATGCGCACGCTCGCATATGCACATATATGTATGTATTAATATAATACGCACACATATATAAATATGTAGAGATGAATAAATATATATATATATATATACGTACATATATATATATATACATACACACATACAGATATATATATATACATATATACATATATATGTATATATATATATATATATATATATATATATATATATATATATATATATATATATATATATACGCACACACACACAGAGTGAGTGAGTGAGTGAGAGACAGACAGACAGCAGACAGACACACAGATAGATAGATAGATAGATAGATAGATAGATAGATAGATAGATAGATAGATAGATAGATAGATAGATAGATAGATAGATAGATAGATAGGCAAATATTCATCGTATGTTAATTTCGTTTTTATTCACTTCAAGCCGAACGACTTCTAGACAGAAAATAGAAAATATGAAAATATGAAAATTCGATTTCACTAAATGTTACAATAAACTGAAAATAAAAACACGCGGAAATTAGAACGGGATCGTGGACAATGTTACCTTTTTTCTTTTGCAGTAATTTAGATACTGAACTCACGGCTTTTTCTGAACAGTTTAGAATTGGGGGAAGAAGGAAGCAAGTTTTACTCAGACTGGACATCTGACCCGAAATTTGCTACTGAGTGGACATTGCTTAAAATCAACCGAGCAGAGCACCTAAAGCGATAGTGTTCAATGCGTGACAGATAACGGCTGTCAACTAAAAACAAGAACTTTTACTAAGATTAACTTCGACCCTGTTTCCTCCTACAAACTTTCCCTTGCAGGGTTTCGATCATCCCCAAATATTATTGGTTCCAGAAAGCCACAAATTTCGGAGTAGAGTGTAAGTGGATTACATTGACCCCTAGCATTCGACTGGTGCTTATTTTATCGACCCGAATGGATGAAAGGCAAAGTCGACCTCGGTGGGATTTGAACTGAGGAAATAAAGACATACGAAATGCCGCTAAGCATTTTGCCCGGCGTGCTAACGATTCTGTCAGCCTGAAACCTTAGGTCGCCCGGAAGTAATAATGATTTCAAATTTTGGCACAAGGCTAGAAATTTCGGGGGAAGGTGTAAGTCGATTACATCGACCCCCGTGTTCAACCGATACTTATTTTATCGAACCGGGAGGGAGGAAAGGCAAAGTCGACCGTGGCGGAACATGGAAATGGACGAAATGCTGCTAAGTATTTCCTCTGACATGCTAACGATTCTGTCTGCTCGCTGCCTTTCGTTCCGGCGTAATATTACTAAGCAGTAGACTGTGATTCGCTGAGATAGGAATCAACATGGAAAGTACGTAGTTGTAAGACGAACTTACACCACTATTCAATTCCCTTGCGGCTTCCTCCCTTTCAAAAGCTCACACATCCAATCATATAATATTATTTTATTATATTTTTATTGTTTCCTTTTGTCTGGTACTCGTGGAATGTAAATCTTTGTTCAATGTTTGTGTAGGGTCTTTTGTGAGAAGAAAGCAGTAGTTTGAAGTATCTGTATTAGAGTGGTTAATTTCTGTGTTAGAAGATAAATGGAGGCTGCTTGTTAACGGGAGAATATATACACACTGTAATGAACTGTCGAAAGATGCTGATGTTCATCGGAAGAAAGATTATATTACTTACTCAAAAGGGAGTATGGTGAAATGGAGACTTAATGAGATTAGGGACTTGTTATTATCGACAGATATGTTTTGTTAAGAGAGTTATTGTGCTAATCAGTTCAAAAGAATAGTAATAATAATGATGATGATGATGATGATGATGATATATGTATGTATAAGTATGCATGCACATTTATATACATATACATATATACATACATACATGAACATACACACAAATATACACACATACATATATGCATATTGATACATACATATGCATATATATATATATATATATATATATATATATATATACATATATATACACACACGCACACATACACATATATATGTATATATATATATATATATATATATATATATATATATATACAAATGCATATATAAATATCTATGCGTATATATATATGTACATATGTATGTACACACACACATACATATATATACTTATATATATATATATATATTTATATATATATATATATACACGCATATATACATATATGCATACACACACACTCACACACACAGACACACATACATACATACATACATACACACATACATACATATATATATATATGTGCAGTAATCATTTCGTATGCGTTCTCCATGAACTGTGAAAGCATATATTTTACAATTTCCCAATTCTCAGTTATATAACCAAGTGTCTATGTGAAGAAAATAAAGAATCAATATATATTTCAATTATTAATTTGAACAGAATAAGAACCGGGCTTTCGCAATACATAAATATTTGGCCGTACAAGTGTGTAACTACTGTATGTGTTTGTCTAAGTATGACTATGTATGCGCAAACGTTTGTGTGCTAAATGCATTTACGTATTACTATATCTAAATTTATATAATTGCTTCTTCCTCGCTTTTTTCTTTCTTTCATTCCTTTTCCTCTTTCTTTCTTTCTTTCTTTCTTTCTCTCTCTTTCTCTCTCTCTCTCTCTCTCTCTCTCTCTCTCTCTTTTGTCTCTCTCTTTGTCTTTTTCTCCCTCTAAGTGTGTGCATATATGTTTACGCTGTGTAAATTTATACATACATACATACCCATACACACACAAACACATACATACACACACACAAACACACACACATATACACAAACACACACACACACACACACACACACACATACATGCACGAATGTAAACATGAATAATTGAATGGTTGCTTAGGTGTTTGTGTGGCTGTAAAGATTGAGTGAACGTTTGTTGGAAATGTATTTATTTTTAGCGGAAAATATCTTCGCATTTTGCCTAATTAGATTAGAAAAAAGCTTTCATGTTGTGTGGGTGCATCGATTTTGCTGAGAATATCTATGACAAGAGATCGGCACCAGAGATATGGCCTTTCTGTTAACATCGGAAATGTTAAAGCATATCTTTATATCTTTTTTTTTTCTATTGTTATTTCTCTTCATTTTCTGTACTTTTTATTATTTTCTAAGTGAGTTTACTACCTCCCATCTATCGTTCAAATAGTTTAGTGCCAATTCATACGCTGCACATTCTTTTATATGGATTGTTTTTGTTCACCTTGTGTACAAATATTTGTGTATTTCTCGGGTAATACAACGCAACAAAAATATTTGGAGTTGGTTCATATGATTTCATTTCAAATACAACATCACAAATTGTCAATAGATATGTATTTTAATTAGGTATACCTTTTTACGATATTGTTATATATGTTCCGACATAAGTTCAAACACGTAGGCATTAGTTTAGTTTTTTTTTTTTTGTTATTTCTTTTTAGTTAAATGAATATAAAATAGTCACTTCATTTTAAAAGGGATTTGAATCCAATATAAATAGCTCCAACCAGAAATCAAAAGAACAGTGTATGAATTTTGTTCAGCGTGAGCTCATCTTTGCATCCACGTTCACTTCGCGCTCACCTATTTTTTTTTTTTCGAGTTCATTCTAAGCTCTAACTTTAAGTAGGAAATTTGTTCATCTTGCGCTTACATCATCTCCAAAGACGGTTGTGGAGACAGATAAATGAGATGAATATTTACTTCATTTTAAAAGAGATTTGCATCCTTTAGAAATGGCTTCTACAAAAGAATCAAGAGAACTGCGTATGAATTTTGTTCACCAGGAGCTCATTTCTCGTCCCATGCTCACCCCACGCTCACTTATTTTCTATGTTGACTGTAAGCTCAAATTTTGAGTACGAAATTTGTTCACCTTGTGCTTACATTTCCAAAGACGGTTGTGGAGACAGATAAATGAGATAAATATTTACTTCATTTTAAAAGAAATCTGCATCCATTAGAAATGGCTTCTACAAAAGAATCAAGAGAACTGCGTATGAATTTTGTTCACCGAGAGCTCATCTCTCGTTCCATGTTCCTCCCACGCTCACTTTTTTTTCCATGTTGACTGCAAGCTCAAATTTCGAGTATGAAATTTGTTCACCTTGCGCTTATCTCTTCGCCAAAGACCACTGTTGTGTCGACGCCTCCAGGCGAAGAAGTAGGATCTCCCAAGACATATAAAAAGAGGTAGCCTAGCCGTGGTAGGAGTGTTGAGTAGCGGTTAAGTATCAGTTGAGTAGCAGTCGAGTAGCAGTTGTGTGGTGGTTGAGTAGAGATCATCCGAACGTGCTAGATAGCAGTAGCTTGAGGCATAGCAGTGGCGACGAGGATGAGATCCTACTTCTTCGCCTGGGTGCGTCGACACAACAACTACACTGGCGGCTTTGAAGATATATGTGTTTGTAAAACACTAGACTAAATATATTACAGTACTTATTTTTGGCTAACGTGATTCTAAGCTCAACTACCTTCTACGTCAACTTAAGTGAACATCTTTGAAATCAGGTAACAATTATCCACGGTACTACATTTGATCGAGAAATCTTCGAAATAGTACTGGTCAGATTATTGTTGTTGTTGTTGTTGTTGTTGTTGTTGTTGTTGTTGTTGTTGTATTTTTCTTGTTGTTCATCGCCTTATCAACCCCGATTAAGCTATGATCAAACGCATTCCAGCTTTGATCATCCAGCTTACTTTCAGTTATAGATAATATACTTTAAGGATCACTAATGAAGGGGCGTGGCCCAGTGTTTAGGTAATTGCAATCATGATCGCTAGGTCACGAGTTCGATTCCCGGACTGAGCAGTGCGTGTTCTTGAGCAAAACACTTCATTTCACGTTGTTCCAGTCCACTCAGCTGAAAATGGGTAACACTGCGACAAATAGGCGTCTCGTTCGGGGAGAACGTTGGCCAACTCATCTACTCAGCAGGCAGGCATCAACCAATAGCTACAACAATGCGAAGAAGGGTATTGTGGTAAGCAGATGTATAACATCCCATAGTTTGGTTAATATAATTATACAGGGATTATATACATACATGCATTCGTATGTGTGTGTGTATTTGTGTGTGTGTATGCGTGTGTGTGTGTGTATTTGCGTGTGTGTGTGAGTATTTATATATTTATATGTGTGTGTTTGTGTGTGTGTATGTGTGTGTTTGTGTGTTTGTATGTGTGTATTTGTGTGAGTGTGTGTCTTTGTGTCTCTGTTTGTAATCTCTTCCTTGTCGCTTGACAACCGCTAGTGGTTTGTTTACGTCCCCCATAACATAGCGGTTTGATAAAAAGGCCCAATAGACTAATTACCATTATGTAAAAACGAAAAAAAAACAGACAAACAAAAAATCTTAAGTACTGGAGTCGATCTGTCCAACTAAAACCCTTTATTCCAATGGTCCACCATGGATATTAGTTCAATGATTGCTATAAGTAAAAGATATATGTGATATATGATCTGGCAAATTTTTAAACAAGGAAACTTATTTTTAACAAGTCAACTGGCTAATCGCGACACCAGTGCCTCTTCTGGCTTTGTCAATCTGGCGGTGTGTGTGTGTGTGTGTGTGTGTGTGTGTGTGTGTGTGTGTGTGTGTGTGGTGGATGAAGTGCTGCTGTCATTAGTGGTCGAGTGTCCATCACTGACAAGACCCAGCAAGGCTGAAATCACATGATCTGACGTTCTCGATGCCAGAGGTGGCGGGGATGTATCACTCCGCTGGCGATATTAACGAGACTGCATTTTGCACCAAAAAAGTCATTGTGAGAGTTTCTCACATGGCAACGACCATTTAATATACATTTATACATGCATACATGTATGTACTCACACACACGGATAGATAAATAGACAGACAAACAGACAGACAGACAGACAGATAGATAGATAGATAGATAGATAGATAGATAGATAGATAGATAGATAGATAGATAGATCAACAATCTATCGATTGTGTTTTGTATTATAGATAGCTTTTTGAAAACGATGCTGTTGTTATTGCTGTTGTAGTGTTGTTGATGCTGCTAGTGTTGATTTTGCTAGTGTTGCTGTTGTTGCTACTGCTGCTGTTGTTGTTAGGCTTCAGATCAACATTGATAGAAGACACAGACATACATTTCTGTAGTTCTTTACTTTCTTTCAATGATCACAACTACGCTCCTTGCAGGAGCCATTGTCTTTAATTTGCTGTCAAAAATATCTTTAAATTCGGAAAAATTATCATGAACTACATTTTGCATATGTCCTTTCATTCAAACTATTGAGTGTGATTTGGATGCAAATTCTAGTAGTAGCGGTTGTGGGTTTCAAATATCGTCTCATATGGCCGCCATTTTAAAATCAAACTAGATTTCTTTCCTGCTGCATTAAACAGTGCGAGTGAATATTTTTCATTGGATCACGAGCCGTTAATAAATACTAAGGGCCTTCGCTTCTATTCATTAAAGGATGTCATTTTCAGATTATTAGAATTTTTTTTTGCTCACAATATTAAACAGGACAACATCCACTTAACTGTTGGTTTTGCAAGTAGCAGGCGTCCCTAGGTATTTCCCTCGTGGTTATTATGTTATATTAGTGAAAGATAGAAATGGCATAGGATCCATTAAGCTTGTTTTAGTAAAAATGAAAAATCAAACATGTTTTGTGTGTATTTTTCTAATTTCCTTTTTATTGTCTTTGTTGATACGTTAAAAGTTGCGGAGCAATATTAATTTCAGTAGGAGAGTAAAGGTATGATTCCGACCTAGAGTACTTTCACACTTTGTTTATCATTCTCTCTTGTGCCTATTGCAATTAATTTACTCCATTATCGCTGTTTATATAAACATGAATGTGACACTTTCCAATTTCTCACTGCTTGAAACTTTCTACCCAAATATAAAAATCGATATTTTCCCCCTTAAAATGTCGGTCGTTAACCTCGGTGACATGATACTCAGTCACGGCCCTTGCTTCATTAATATTAAAATAAAACACGTGGTGAGATGAAATAATCGTTCCTAACATAGTTACATGAATAAATGATACTTAATAACACGATTAAATAAAATAATTGATTTTGATTTAGGCACAATGCCAGTAGTCTTAAAATCATAGGGTATTAGTCGATACCACTGACTCCAGTACTTTATTGGTACTTTATTTTATCGATCCCAGATGGATGAAAGGAAATATTCACTTTGAAGGGATTTTCATTCAAAATGTAAGAGGTGAGAACAAATACTGCTAAACAGTTTTTTCCGGCGTTCTATCGTTTCTGCCAGTTAGCTCCCTTGAAAAGTTGTTTATAATTTAGACACAAGCCAAACAGTCACGATGGGAAGGAGATATCGATAGCACCCAAGCAGTTTGGGTTTGAATCCTGGACAAATAATACAAAGCAGTTTTTTTTTTTTACGACATTGTAATTTAACGATTTATCATTTAAAAATTGACTTTTCCGCCATCAATGAATTGATGTGAAGTACGGATGTGACTTCACTGGTTTATGTAAGTGATCAACACTAAAGGAGACTCTAAATGCTCACTTTACCTGCTAGAAAAAGCTGTCCAATTTGTCTCAAATAATACACTACTGCTTCAGAAAAGGAAATGTTACAGTGGAAGTTCTTGTTCTACATGCGCTTAAAAAGACGCGAGGTCATGACTAAAATACTTTTGATCAAAAGCTCCTTAATCAGAATCGAGCTGCAGCTATACAAAGTTAACAGCAAAAATACAACGCATTCGGATCGATAAGAATTTGATACATTGTTTTTATTAAAAAATTATTTTGGTGTTGCTATTGCTGTTTGGTAGAATTTAGGTTTGCTAAGCATACTTATGATCAGACATTCCATCTGTGATCATCTGCTTTTATGTTTCTCACGTATAGGATTATATTATGTAGTGTTCTTTATCTTTTTTGAGACAGTAGGGTGTGATGTGAGCTGTTTCTCGGAGATGGACTGACCACATAAAACGTCACTTGGAGCAGTCATAATGACCTTCCACTGAAATTATACAATAAGAGAGACAGAGTGTGTATGTATGTGTATGTGTGTGTGTGCTCACGCGATAAGATATATTCGTGCATATATATGTGGAGAGGTATCTGTATGTACGCATGTGTATATGTGAGTATATTACTGTATAGGTATGTATATAAGTGTGTGTTACGACAAAAAGGAAACGATTCATAGACACATAGATACTCCAATCCCACCCGTGATGTAATTAGAGATCTAATCACACGATTTAGCGGAAGAATCTCATATCTATGGGTGAACGTTGAGATTTTCAACAGAGCCGAACCCCTCAATAACGAGGCACAAAGGAGGAGCAACTTCGCTGAATTTTAGTGTATAGATAGAATCTCCGCCCTACCCTCACACCCACAGAGAATTAGAAGTGAAAGATAACCTGCTTTTATCTTCCATTCAATCTAGATGTTTCCATTAATAAAGTTAGAAGCTTTCTGACACTAATTAAAAAAGCATTTCCAAAGAATCCATAGATATTACAAGCTCTTTAATTCCCATAGCGTCATGGTTAGCTACACATGTTGAGATAATATTGCTTCCAACATTGCACGCTACAATAGAAGCAAACAGACTCGAACAGTTGTCATTTCTCTCCAACCTGTAACTTCCGAAAACATACCAAGTGCCCATTAAGAGGATCCTACTTTCCAAAGGTTCTAGTCTATACGGCCACCTTCACACTAGCAGATGGCATCATGAGACACCACATGGACAGAATAGCCAATATTTTAAGGGAAAATACAAGTAACACATTCATTACTTGTAGAGTAATGACAAGGAAAATTCCACCTCCTTGAAAACTTTTATTCCGCGACCATCAAATTGTCTTCCTCGGCATCACATGGAGCATCTTTGACAGAACTTCTCGTTAGTCACTTGGATTTAGAAATTGCAAATTTGCTCCCGTGAGAAAATGTGCATAAAGAACGTACAGTTTACCACAGATTATGTAACGTATTATATCAGATCGTCGTAACCATGAATACGAAAACTGAGCAATCCTATTGGTTCTAGCGGTCACTGGACCGCTAGAACCAATAGGGGGCTTATAGTCTATTTTCCACCACTCCTCATTATAAACTCCCACAAATATTATAATATTGATCTACCTAGTATGCTCCAAAGATTTTCAATTGGGTTCATGTCAGGAGATTGGCTCAGCCAAGGAAGCTTTTTGATCCCATTTTCAGTCAGCCATAGTTGATTCCGTTTCGTTGTGTGGCATGGAGCTCCATCTTCCATGAATAAAACTCATTTTTCGTTATGTTATCCTGTGAGTAAATCGGAAGTAGTCCTTGCTTAAGTATGTCGATGTATATTTCAGAGTTTATAGTTCCAACACATTTGATCAGCTCAGAACGACCATTGCTAGTGGCAACTCCTTATGACATTACAGAGATACCGCCATGTTTCACAGTTGATTGGAGTCGTTTCAAATCAAATTATTGATCGGGAAGCCTCCAGACCCAAACCCGTCCACTGTCTGAAAATAATGCAAATCTGGATTCATCTGAGAAAATCACTCAATCCCAAAATGAACTGGATTTTTCTGACATCTCCTTAGCCCATTTCTTTCTTTTCATGATATTAATTGGTTGAAGGAGAGGTTTTCTTCTAGCTGCTCGTCCATAATATCCTAGCTTATGCAGATATGTAACTCTCATTCTTGGACTAACTTCTCGCTGTTTCGCAATGTCAGAAACCTTCGAATAGGGTTCGTTTTCCACAATTCTCTTCAAACAGCGAAACTTCCGTTCCGAGCGCCCAGGTCGGCCTGGACGAAAATCTGTTGATTCTTTTCCATGGTTTTTGAATTGCATTATAATTCTATTAACAGTAGCAAGAGGAATTTGAAGATTTTCGGCAAGTTTTTCGCTGGCTAAGACCAGCCTCAGATTGCTCAACAATACGACCTCTTTGAAAATCTGACAGTTCTGCTGAATTTTTTGTGCATGGCATGGTTACTCTTCGGAAATGTTTAATATAATGGCACCTGGAATGAAAAAGAAAAATTACATTGTAAATTCTACACCGCTGAAAACATATTAAGACGCTTAGATCAGAAATTTTGAAAATTAAAGGTGTCTATTTACTTCCTGCATGTTTGGTTTGTGTATATAGGTATATATATATATATATATATATATAAGAGTGAGTGGACAAACGAAAGAAAGGCACTCAATCAATTTACTGGGAGTTACATGTATGGATCGAAACAGTCTGATTCAAATTCGTTGGTACTCTTGAGTGACAAGCCTGAAACTCAAGAGTACCAACGAATTTGAATCAAACTGCTTCAATCCATACATACATACATACACACACACACACACACACACACACATATATATATATATATATATATATATATATATATATATATATATATATATATATATATATATATATATATACGACGGGCTCTTTCAGCTTCCGTCAACCAAATCCACTCCAACGTTTTGGTGGTTATAGTAGAAGACATTCGCTCAAGGTGCCACGCAGTAGAACTGAACCTAGAACCATGTGGTTGGGAAAGCAAGCTTCTTACCACACAGCCACATATTTATATTTATAAACGAATCCAACAAGCTCCTCTTTAGATTCTGGTCGTTCGGAAGCTGTGACGTAAATGTCGTGGTTAGTTATAGTACCACTCAGTAGAATCGAGCTCAGATCTCATAGCTGTTAAGTCTGTTCAGTGACACAGCCATACTTGTAGAGAAACATTTCATTATTTTTATTCTATTTTAAACTTTTAGTTAATACTTAACCAAATGGTTATTCCAATTATGCTATATAATGGGGATTAGGACATTGAATGTCGTTACCAAGGAACTATGAAGTTGCTAAATCAACAAAGACGACAACAGTTGAAGTACTCGTATCGTTAAACAACATAGAGGAAGCTTCTTGGAAATTTCGTTTACGAGATGTGTTTGCGTGTGATTGGCAATTCCGTGTATGTTTTGAAGTTATTTGAGTTTATCAGGCTATGTGTGTCCATATATGTGATTGTGTGTGTGTGAATTTGATTTTTGTATGGAGAAAATTATTTGTGCCTTTCTGCTTATATATTTGTATTTGTGTACGCGAGTGTGACAGCGTTCGAGTGAGCGTAAGTGGAAGAATATGTGCGCATAATTTTATACGTATGCAAACGTGTGTATATTTTGGTGTTATGACATGTGTTCGTGTGTGTGCAGTGTCTTCTTCGGTGTATTTTGTTATTCAAGTCAGATAAACACATTACCAACAAAGCTACGATATTGATCTCTATTAAAGACCGAATTTAGCATAACTAACTCAATCTCCGGCTCTTTACTGGCAGACATCTTTTATCAGTCTGATGGCCAACCATCTTGGTAATAAAAAATTAATTCAATGGAAATAGGGATTGACGAGGAAATCTTACAAACAAGCAACATTTCCAACACACTAAATAAAAACATTTTCCAAGTTTTCCTCCAAATTTGCGAAAAGAAAAAAAAACGCCCGTATGCTAGCACACAATTACACATAGTCGTATACACAGTGAGACACTCATATACACTCAAACTCACACAAACGTGTACACAAACGCACACTTTCTCCTTAACTTCCTCTCACCCACTCTCACACAGCCAGTCACTCACTCACTCACGCATTCACTAATATGTGCATACACCAATAAGATTGTGATAAAAATCAATGGTAAATTCAACAAAATAGACGTTTCGTTTGACTAGAAATGTTGCAGACCGCGACAAAGATCAGTAACAGCTTTTCTAAACTATAAGCTTAGATCTCTATGGTATAGAAAATCCACAGCTCACCACACATAGTAGCACGCATATACACATATATACCTATCTATCTATCTATCTATCTATCTATCTATCTATCTATCTATCTATCTATCTATCTATCTATCTATCTATATATATATATACATAAATACACACAGACATACATAAATGCATGTATACATGTGTGTGTATGTATGTATTAAATATATAAATGTGTACATTTACACATACTTATATATATATATATATATATATATATATATATATATATATATATATATATATATATATATATATATATATATATATATATATATATGTATGTATACATATATGTGTGTATACAGTTATGTATATGTGTAAATATATGCACATATACATATACAGTGATATATCCAATTATACACACACACGCATACATACATACATAATACATTCATATTTACATGCATAATGCATACATACACACATACATACATACATACATACATACATACATACATACATACATACATAGGCAGAGAAAAATGTTTGCAGCATTCAAATTAAATATTCATCGAGTAAGAGAACATTTGTCGAATATACAACTGTTGAGATAATCAATGACAATAACGTTCCAATGCAGTTTATACATGGTTGCTATATCACGTTGGTTGCCAAGTTCGACTATATTGACCTGCTAAATTAGTCTACGGACTGACCGATCAACCAATTGACCTACCTCTATATTTACTATTGTAACAAGGAGCTTAACAAATGGCTAATGGAATTATTTGAGAAACGTCTAACCAGTTACCTAAAGAACTAGTGCAACGAAGCGACAACTAGCCAAACGACCAATCAACTAGTAAAGAAACAATCAGCAATTTCCTGAAAGTATTATAACTTTCTGCCAGCTTGAGAAAGGAACCTATCTGCATACGTCTACAGGTATACATACACGTCGTACAAATGCATAAAATTTGTGCAGGAGTTGTGTTACATAACAGCTTTTAAATTTATTTAGTAGTTTACTCACATCTGCGAAGAAAGGCGCTGCATCAAACATAATCAATATCCTCTCTTCACCACACATGAAACTATCTCATTTAACGATTGGGAGGGCATATAGTTAAGTGGTTAAGAGATTCGCGTTGAACCTAAGTCATTTCGAGCACCATCCTATTGAGGAGTACTTTGGACAATTGTGTAGCAAAATTCATCTATCACGTTTTAAATCCACAATCCGCATGTTGATGGCTGTAACGGAGTACCCTATTGCAAGAATTTGGGTTTGGTCATTTATGAAAGAGTAACTTCCGGCCACGTGATCATCGAGACTACTCTTCTTTCTCTAAGTCGTGTAAGAGAAAGTAAATTAAATTTGAAATAAAAATTGTTTTTGACACAAATCCTCACCATTTAACTCGATTTCTATATATTTTTAAATATTAATATTATATGAGACAAGTTTTAGAAAATTTAATCATGAAGTTGTAACGTTCATGGCTTTCCAAGAAGCATTTGAGAAACCTAGTCGGAACATAAAAAGCACTCAAAGTCCAAGTGGTAGTTAAAACTGGCAATTGTTTCCCAGCCACTGAGATTCTGCACAGATTGCGTTTATTCTATTTTATTCACAAATTTTGGAGGAGTTTGAACCGAAATTCAACCATTTTAATGTAAATGTAAGTGTATTGACCGGCGCATGGTTTATTCTTCTTTTCAGTGCTAGTATTTAACTGCAGAGAAGACCAACTAGATACCAACACATGCAGAATATAAATACAAAGTAAATCTGCAAAAGAATACGATTTGCTTAATTAGAAAAAAAAAGCCATGATCAAACCAAAAACTGTTACCCACATCACTTTGATTGCAAACAGCCGTCTTTGTTAACATCCGTTTTAAGAAACAACAGAGTTTCTCAACGCATATTTTCAGAAACATTTTTTGAAGTGTCGTGAAGTAGTATCGATCTACTAGTACCTCTTACCACTCAGTGTTTCTAGATTTGTCCCCAAAAAACTAGTAACCATTAGAAAATCTCTACGTTAGCACTAACGGTTTACCTTTAAACTGTACTTCGATAAATTTTAACAGATTAACAGCTTACCTTTAAAATGTACTTTTAAGTTCATATACAATATGTCTGTCAGTCGTATTCATTCCACCATCAACCAATATTTTACAGAATGTTGCCACTGAAAGCACTGTACTATTGGTATCGCCAGTCTAAATGTCATGCGAATGTCAAAAACACGCTCTGAATTTATGTTTCACTCGAGTGGAAAATAAACTAATGCGTATATGTGTTTAGGTATATAGAACATTTGAAGACGTAGAAACTCATAGTAATGACCTTGTATCATATGAGTGTAAATATCTATCATTGAAAAAAAAAACATGTATGCATGTATACGTGTGTATGAATGTATATATGAATATATGTACGTATGTATGTATGTATGTATGTATGCATGTATGCATGCATGTATGTATGAACGTATGCATGCGTGCAGGAATGGATGGATGGATGGAAGGTAGATGAGTGCTCTGCTTATATTTATCTAATTTCTTTCCAGTAAAGAAAAAGCCAGCCGTTAGTTAGTATGTGTCCGCACACTCCAGTATATGTGCATAGCTGTCGTTGCAGGCGTGCATTTATAGTTCGAATTATGTTTGTATACACATACATGTCCATATCTACCTACTACAAGTTATATCTCTTGAATGTTTATATATTTTTGTTGTTACATTAATGTCTTGTAGCTGTAATTTTTAATCAGCAGTAACCTTTCTGATTTTCAGAAGCTCAGCGTCTCATGGTTGTTCTTGAGACGTTCATTACATAGACATTCATTCAAATTAGCACAATTATAAATGGAATGCAATTGTTATGGTCTAGAACCTGGAGATTTCTCATTAATTCGACATGGATGTTTTCTTTTACTTTTATCTTCTATATAATGTCAGTATCTACTGGTCAACTGGTCTCTACTACTGTATACACATTCTTTTAACCGTCTTAGATTACTGAACTTGTCTGTTATGTTTATCTGTTGTGTCGACGCCCCAAGGCGAAAAAGTAGGATATCCCAAGACATAAATAGAGGTAGTCTGGCCGTAGTAGGTGTGTTGAGTAGAGATCATCCGAAGCTGCTAGATAGCAGTAGCTTGAGACATAACAGTGGCGACGAGGATTTCGTAGCTCACACAGCCACTGTGTAGTATTGAGACATAACAAATATATTTATGTGTCTTGGTAGATCCTACTTCTTCGCCTTGGGGCGTCGACACAACAATATCGTATCAAGATTTTAACAAGAATAGTTTACTGGTGTTGGTAAGTATTATGAGTGAGTATAATTTCGTAAATTTTGATCTTAGAGATTAACTATTCTACGAGTTGTATTGTTTAGAGCTTTAACTACGTTAACCTGCTAAAGAGATAGTATTGGGACGACACTTTCGGCAGACAGCTGCTTGTGGTGTAGCTGCTTGTGATGTAGATGATTATTGTGTTGTTGGCACTCCATTGCTTACGACGTCGAGGGTTCCAGTTGATCCGTCAACGGAACAGCCTGCTCGTGAAATTATCGTGCAAGTGGCTGAGCACTCCACAGACACGTGTACCCTTAACGTAGTTCTCGGGGAGATTCAGCGTGACACTGTAACAAGGCTGACCCTTTGAATTACAGGCACTTCGTTGTTGTTAATTCCAGGATGTCAGCACTGATTAATACTTCTAAGTGTTTTGCTTGCTTCCCTGTACTTTTTGTGCACCAGGAAGTTTGTTATCATTTCTTGTATCTGGATCCGGATTGCAAAAGCATACCTATAAAGTGAGAACAGACAAAATATACCGATTGTATATTCAAGAGAAACTAAGCTGGCTGTCTATGGTACTGTGACTATTTATTACTTTCTGCTGATAAATAGAAACCCCCTCTTCTGCTGTTTTGTTGCAGTAAAAATTTACAGCCACATCGGGTGTGTGTATCTGGTTATCAGTCAGAGAATACTACCCCAAAAGCTCCTTTCACCAGTAAAAACTTATAGACCTTTCTCTATAAGTGCCAACCCTTTACCAATATTCTTTATAGTCTTTATAGTTAGGCGTAGGAGTGGTTGTATGGTAAGTAGCTTGCTTACCAACCACATGGTTCCGGGTTCAGTCCCACTGCGTGGCACCTTGGGCAAGTGTCTTCTACTATAGCCTCGGGCCGACTAAAGCCTTGTGAGTGGATTTGGTAGACGGAAACTGAAAGAAGCCCGTCGTATATATGTATATGCATATACATGTATATATATATATATATATATATATATATATATATATATATATATATATATATATATATATGTGTGTGCGTGTATGTTTGTGTGCCTGTGTTTGTCCCCTCAACATTGCTTGACAACCGATGCTGGTGTGTTTACGTCCCAGTAACTAAGCGGTTCGGCAAAAGAGACTGATAGAATAAGTCATGGGGTCGATTTGCTCGACTAAAGGCTGTGCTCTAGCATGGCCACAGTCAAATGACTGAAACTAGTAAAAGAGTAAAAGAGTCAGTTTCAGTGGATTTGATGGAATCTTTGCATTCCCATCTGTATTCTCAGAATGTTCTTGTTTCAACAGCATTAGGTACTCGTTAGATCAACTCTCTATATGGTAAAGAGTAAAGATCCCCTTCGGTCATGAATGACTATAGGATTTCACGTAGAAAGTTACCCTCCAGGCACAAGTTCGAATAAGGTTGTTTTTATGGAAGACCAGCAGTCACCCATGCATACTAGCCTCCCCTCTCCATGCCACTGATGTTATCCGAGGGAAAGGCAAAGGCCGATATGGCTTGGCCCCAGTGATGCTGCAATTCATTTCTACAGCTGAGTGAACTGGGGCAACGTGAAAAAAAATGTCTTGCTCAAGAACACAACACAGCCCGGTCCAGGAATCGAACTCACTACCTCAATATTGTGAGTCCGATGCTCTAACTACTGAGTCATGCGCCTTCTAACTCTCTGTGGAACACTAGTGATTCAACCACATCATCTTCCACGACTTCTTCAAAATACTCATTGTTTTCAAGTGTAACATCTTTCCGAGTTTGGTGTAGATTTTCTACGTATGGAAAACGTGTACAGTCACAGATTCAACCTGGTCGAACACTTTTCGAAGAACCATTCAAAGCCAACAGTTTCCCCTCATCCTATGACTCAGTTATGTTATCCACAGCATCCGTTATGTTTACATGTTTTCAGATGTCTTTCCCTATAGGTTTATCCTTCATAAGTTCTGTGAAAGTTCTCAGATAATATGCCTTCAAATTAGTTATTACACATTGATCCATTAGCTGGAGCAAAGAAATTGCATTCTTTGGGATATACTCTACTGTCACATTATTAGAAATATCGGTTAATATCGATTGCTTAGTGCATTGTCTAAAAGGAGCAATGTTTTGTTGGAAATTTTATGATTGACAATGTACACAGGCATGACAGAAGTAAATAGACAACCTTATAATCATCAAAATTCATTTAAATCTGAAATTATACATTCAAATTATTCATTAATTATTCTATTGTGAATATCTAATATTTAGTAAACATGCCCTTTGCATTTTCAATGCAAGGGTCCTATTAGGCATGCTGCTGATCAGATCACAAATATTCTCTTGAGGACTTTCTTGCCAATTTTCATGTTGTAATCTCAATCTATCTTTGAGGATGTTTTCTTGTTCTTTTTAAGAAATGTCCTGTCCATTATTCCCCGGAGGTGTTCAATAGGGTCCATATCTGGTGATCGTGTTGGCCATGGAACCTTTTTAATGTCATACTCTTCCAACTAATTTTGGGTCTTTTTAGCCGTGTGACGAGGAACTCCATCTTCCGTAAATAAAGAGTCTTCTTTAATCATTTCACCACTGGAGAAGATTGGAAGGATTCCTTACTGCAAAATGGACACATATTTATCTGAGTTTATGTTTCCCTCACACTCCACTAGCTCTAATCGACAATTGCTTCAAATTTCTCCCCAGACCATCAAAGAATAGCAGCTGTGTTTCATTGCTGGCGGCAATCTTTTCACGTCAAATTCTTGATCA
>NC_142933.1:44148159-44203159 GCF_046866305.1 Octopus bimaculoides | reverse complement strand
TCTCAGATTCACACACTTATTGCAGCGATCCTTCAGGTTTTCTAAGCCTTGTAAAAGAACTCGGAAGGTTGAACCTCCAGCCGGGACTTTCAGTAGCCCTTCATACGTACATCTAAGTATGTACCTATGAACGCATGTAAGTATTTCTGTATGTCTGAACGCATGATGGACTCCCACGTCGATTTCAATGTACGAGGAACAAAGACTTCAGAAAAAATTTTGACCCAACAAAACAGCCGACACAGTTAATGTGTTTACAGTGGTGAAGGTTTGTCTTGGAGCTGCTGCACATTATAGAGAAACAAATAGCAAAAAAAAAAAAAACGATATGTACTTTATTCCGGAGTAACCTTCTCTAAAGGGCATGCTTCAAGGTGCCTGACTCCCTCTAGTTTTACGGCGTACCGTATTCCAGCCCGGAAGCTATGTCCCCACGCAAGAGGTATATATATGTGTGTACAGATAAATTAGATAGGTAGACAGATATAGATAAATAATGGATTCAATACATGTATAAATTCTTTCATAATATATATATTTTTTAATTGTAATTTCGAAATGTTGCCGATGTGGCATATTAAGTTTCGAAGTCACTTTCATGAAACTTTGTGTCTGTGTGTGTGTGTGGGTGTATCTGTGTTTGTGCGGGCGTACGTGTGTGTGTGTGTGTGTGCGTGTGTGTATGTATGGTTAGGGTATGTACATATTTTTGTGTGTGTATGTGTATGCGAGAGAGAGAAAAAGAGACAGACAGACAGAGAGACAGAGACAGAGAGAGACAGCAACAGAGAAAGGCACGCACCTACACAGAGTTACCTGAGACCGCGTATTGAAGCTGAAGCTATTAAATCGTGGATCCAGCCATTCTAGCCATTTAAAACACACAAAAACTGTTAAAATCACTGTTGATTTATTTTATGAGGTGCTAAAGTTTCCTTCGTGTTTGTTTCATTGTTTGGTGTGCTTGGCCGATTGTATCTCTATGCCTGTTCAATTTAGCACAAGCAAGCAATGTCTTACAGCCGTATTGGTAGGACAAGTACTTTGGAAAACTGTTTATTGTGCACAACAGAAAATCTTTCATAATCTGCTCCTAAACGATCATTATCTACGCTCTCACAGTCTTAGTTTAGAACTCGCTGGCTCTTATCACATTTGCTGTATTCTCTACTGAAGGGCTGTGAGCGCATGATGTCATCTTCCATTGTCTGGCTATCGGTTTCGGATTTTCTATATGTTCGGTGCCTAGAAGTGCTATTTCGTGTATGATGTGTATATGTATAAATTCTGAGATTTTTATTTTGTTTTTGTAACTTTTCAAAATTATTTCCAACACAGCTTTTATTATGTAGATAACTTCATAGAATATAAAGTTTTCTAATTGAATTCATTGACGTTGCAAATTTGTCTTTTTAAAACTGAAAACATGGTTAACATTAGATAACAGAATAAAGAGAAAGGGAAAAATTAGTGGGTTTCCGTTGATATGAACTAAAATAGGCTAGTTACCAAACTAATTTACAACTCGCAGACTATAAACCTTATCTTTCGTACGTGTTTATCCTATACCTCTTAGCCAGACACGATAACTGTCGAGGAAAGAAACTCAGCATCTCTGATCAGGGAGGTGTGTTGTCTAACGGAACTTGGCACTTAATACACGTTCAGTAAGGTTAGTCGAGAGACAAATTTTCACAGGAGAGGACCCTTGTCTTCTATTGATTGTAACTTTCTCATATTTGTACAGTCTTCACCTTCGCCATACAGAGACGGATAGTGAGGGCAGCGGACTCGCGGTCATAGGATCGCGGTTTCGATTCCCAGACCGGGTGTTGTGAGTTTTTATCGAGCGGAAAACACCTAAAGCTCCACGTGGCTCCGGCAGGGGATGGTGGCGAACCCTGCTGTACTCTTCCACCACAACCTTCTCTCACTCTTACCTCCTGTTTCTGTTGTGCCTGTAATTCAAAGGGCCGGCCTTGTCACACTGTGTCACGCTGAATATCCCCGAGAACTACGTTAAGGGTACACGTGTCGGTGGAGTGCTCAGCCACTTGCACGTTAATTTCACGAGCCGGCTGTTCCGTTGATCGGATCAACTGGAACTCTCGACGTCGTAAGCGACGGAATGCCAAAAACAGAGACGAATAGTGTAAAATTTTAAAAATAGTAAAAGATGGGGTTTTTCTTAAACACAATGAGTGCAGTCGATGGAAGGTCATGTTCTGTGTGTTGGTAACTCAAGTACTTAGACACTTCATCGATAATAAATTAAAGCCTTAAAACTCATTCGAACGAGTGCTTCGGTTTGCTGAACAGTGCAAAAAAAGAAAATGCAGAAAGACATGAAGCCATCAGTTACTTGGCAGTAGCCATAGTCCGAAATCAATGCCTGTAACAGAAGTAAGAATCATGCTACAAAAGTGAACTGAGGTCATAGGTCTGCGACCTAAATATTTGTTATCACGTTATTGTAATGTGAAGCAGCTTCAGTGTTTGAAGATTAACACGTTGATTAGAAATTCAGACTTGACTAGTCGCCTTCAATTGTATAAAATTGACGACAAAACTCTTCTACTGCAATATAATGATATAATGGTCTAATGACTTTGAATTAACTCGCTGCAAGGATTTCACAAAACTCTCCCCGCCACTCTCTCTCTCTCTCCGTCCGTCTTTCTCTTACACATACATTCTTTCACACACACGTCTGTTCACATACACTGATTTTCTTCTCCTTCTCGCTTTCTCTCCCTCTACCTCTCCCTCTCCCCTCTCTCTCTTTCGCTTACAGCACAAACACATTCTCTGTCTGTCTGTCAATCTGTTTTTTTTCTCTTTCTCTCTCTCTCTTTCTTTCACTCTGACACACGCGCGCGCACAACACACATAAACACACACACACACACACACATACACACAGATACTTAAACATACTCATGCATTCATTTACACACACTCTCTCCTTCTTTTTCTTCTTTTTCTTCTTCTTCTTCACTCTCTCTCTCTCTTTCTTATACACGCACACGCTATCTCTCTCTCTTTCTTATACACGGACACACTTTCTCTCTCTCTCTCTTTCTCTCTCTCTTACCTATTCACACAAACTATTTTCTTCCTCTGTCTTTTAATCACGACACACATTCCCCGTCTATCTGTCTGTCATCCCCCTCTCCCACTCACTCATTCAAACACACATATTCATTTACACACTCACACACTCGCTCTCGCACCTTCTTCTTTTTCCTCCCTTGCCTCACCTCCATCTCTCTCTCTCTCTCTCTCTCACACACACACACACACACACACACACACACACACACACACACACACAGCCTAGTTGTTTATCTCTCTATTCTAGTCACACAAGACAACTTGTTGTTTATTGTTCAGTTAGTTATTCCATAACCCCTATCTCTTTCAGTCATTTCCCTGCGCACATTAGTTACGCCGCCGCCGCCGCCGCCACTCTCTCATACCATGTCTCATTGCTGAAACCGTGTGTTTATTTATTGGGCCATTTATATCTAATCCTTTTCAACAGAAGAATCTGCAGAACATCACTGCCACTTACAAGAATATGGTTTGACGTTATTTTCACCTGATTCCACAATGTCGATCTGACGGCAGAATGAGCTGGTAATGTTATCACAAACGACATAAATATTGCTGATTTATGTTGAGCAAGAATCGATTGAATATCATTACCATTTCAGTATGGTACTATGGCATTGTTGCAATGTCAAAGAGGAGGTCATTGCGTCTGTTAAATTTCTCCACTAGTCGGCATTACTCAGTTCTCACAATTGCTGTTCTATGGATATTAGTCGGCACATTTCTCCATTTGCCGCCTCGGATTTATGCAGTTGAAATTAAATCGGGGATAACGCAACTCTTCTTCAGTATTCGCAACGCTTCTTTAAATCCTAGATGGCACAGTGTTTTCATGTGTCGCCTCGGATTTACGCAGTCGAAAGTAAATAGTGGATAATGCAACTCTTCCTAGGTGTCACATTATTTTCATGTGCCACTTAGGGTTTATGTATCGAAATTAAATCGTGGATTACGCAACTCTTCTTCGGTATTCGCAATTTTTCGTCCTGAACATTTTTCTTCTTCTTTTTTTATTTTTTATTTGTTTCAGTCATTAGACTGTGGCCATGCTGGGGCGCTGCCTCGAAGAATCTTCTTTGAGTCGAATGTATCGACCCAGTGCTTACTTATATTTAAGTCTGGTACAGGTCACTTTTCCTGAACCGTTAAGTTACGGGGATATAAACGTACCAGCAGCGGTTGTCAAGCAATGGTGGTGGTTAAACAGAAGCACAAACACACACAGGTATATATATATATATATATATATATATATATATATATATATATATACAAAATGGGACCAATATATTCAGACATGGAAACATGGATAGGTGATACAAAAAAGGGACAAAGAAACATCCAGATAGACGATACAAAGAAATCAACAAGGACGGGTCATTCGGAGTTTTCTCTCCTCAGTCGAGTTCCAGGTAATCTTTGCCATTTCGGCTGGTTATACTCGAGATTGCTCCAATCTGGCCAGCCCCAAGGGAAAACTAAGCTAAGAGCATTAGATTCCTTGGAAGAAAGCAGTAAATGTATACGAAAACAAAGACGGAAAACAACGGAGAATGATACACAAACACAAATAACAGGTGTCTTTCGACTAAGGACGAATTGAATTAAGCTGGCGTGTGTGGAAATAAAGCCTTGCGGCAAGAATACAAGATTTGACAGGCACAGGGAGGAATATAGATGTTGCACCGATGGCAGTCGAACCAAGAAAGAAAAGTCAGGCTAGGCCGAACAACTCCGTGATTCTTCTGTCCCTCTACCTCTACCTCTCTCTCTTCTCTTCCTACGTGACCGACGTTCGGCCAAGTCTGATCTTTCTGTCTTGGTTCGGCCGTCGTGCGTGCAACATCTATATTCCTCCCTGTGCCTGTGAAACGTTATATCACTGCTGTAAGGCTTTATTTCCACACACGCCAGCTTAATTTAATTCATCCTTAGTCGAAAAACACCTGTTGTTATGTCCTGTTATTTGTATTTGTGTAACATTCTCTGTTTTTTTTTTCGTCCTTGATTTCGTATACATTCGCTGCTTTCTTTCAAGGAATCTAATGCTCTTAGCTTAGTTTTTCCTTGGGGCTAGCCAGATTGGAACAATCTCGAGTATAACCAGCCGAAATTGCAAAGATAATCTGGAACTCGACTGAGGAAAGAAAACTCCGAATGACCCGTCCTTGTTTTCTTTGTATCGTTTATCTGGATGTTTTGCTCTCACTTTTTTGTATCACCTGTCTGGGTGTTTTGCGTTCCCCTTCCATTTTGTATTTTATATATATATATATATATATATAGCGGCGCACGTACACTTTGGTCTCTTATATATATATATATATATATATATATATATATATATATATATATATATATATACACATATATATATATATACGACAGGCTTCTTTTAGTTTCTGTTGCCAAATTCATTCACTAAGCTTTGATCAGCCCGAGGCTATAGTAGAAGACACTTGCCCAAGTTATTACGCAGTGGGACTGAACCCGGAACCATATGGCTGGAAAGCAAGCTTCTTACCACACAGTACCACCTGCACCTCTAATTTTAATAAAATAATACACGCAACTCTACTACTGCTAATTGTAGTAGTAGTAGTAGTAGTAGTAGTAGTAGTAGTAGTAGTAGTGATTCATAGAACGTCTACCACGCATCAGTTGACAGCTTAAATCATTGTGAAGATGAAGAAGTCACCCTGTCTTAACAGGCAAGTTAAGATTCAGTTATAATGAGAGGCTTCTACGCAGTCGCCCCACTTGCTATGAAAATACCGTAGACAAAAAAAAAACAATTCTTCAAATCAAAATCACATCATGTTTAATCATGTAGTACATACGCTACGTCTGAAATAAAGATGAGACGGCCACAACTAGAACACCACTGTCATTACGTCTACTTGATCAATGCTAACTTAATTGGTAAACTAGAACAAAAATCAACACCAACAGACTTTCACCTAAAAGCAAATTACTAATGCAAAATTCCATATATTTTCATAACACGAAAGAAAAAAAAGGCTGTCTGTCAGGTAAGAAGCTTGCTTTCTGACCACATGGTTCCGGGTCCAGTCCCACTGCGTGGCACCTTGGCCAAATGTCTTCTACTATAGCCTCGGGCCGACCAGATCCTTGTGAGTGGATTTGCTAGACGGAAACTGAAAGAAGCCCGTCGTATGTACATGTATATATGTATGTGTGTGTATATGTTTGTGTGTCTCTGTGTTTGTCCCCTCAACATCGCTTGACAATCGATGCTGGTGTGTTTACGCCACCGTAACTTAGCGGTTCCGCAAAAGAGACCGATAGAATAAGCACTAGGTTACAAAGAATAAGTCCTGGGCTCGATTTGCTCGACTAAAGGCGGTACTTCAGCATGGACGCAGTCAAATGACAAGTAGAATAATATGTAAATATATATATATATATATATATATATATATGTGTATATGTATACATATATATACGCGCGCGCGCAAACACATACACACGGGGGTGAGCATATAATTTCAAATCAAGGTGAAAAGAATGGTACACGAATACCGGAGGTAGAGTAATATACTTTTATTATTACAAGGCTGTTACTCAAAGTTTCACGTTGTCTGACAAACAGGAACGGGAAATTCTGAGTAGCAGTCTTGTGATAATTTTGTAGCTTGAATAAAAGTGCTTAACAACCGGTGTTGGTGTGTTTGCGTCCTCATGACGTAGTGGTTCGGCAAAAGTGCGGTAGAATAAGTACCAGGCTTGAAAAAATTTCCGGTGTCGATTTGTCTGGCTAAAACCCTTCATGGCCCGCCATCAAATGTCTGAAACAAATACAGAGAAAAAAAAGAACTCATTAATTTAAGTTTACAGGAATATTATTTTTAGCAGTAATTACATTTTAAACATATTTTAGCGAGTTGTTGCAAAGAAATTTTAAAAGAGTTCACACTGTAAAGCTATATCTGCCATTATATAACAAACTGAAAGATTTTTTGACCTGTACAACTATATCTTTCTACATGGAACAGACTGAAAGCCTTCTCACCGCCAAGAATACAGATCTTTCTCCATCTATGTCTATAGAACACACTGTAAAATGTTTCACCTATACAACTACAGCTTCCAGTATGGAACAGACTGATAACATCAAATTTGATGTATATAATCCGATAGATCCAGCATCTCACATCAGAATCGACACTTCAATCTGAACACATCAAATTCAAAGCAACAATTGTATTCTTCCTGTCAGACTTGTGACACAACACTTGGCATTTCTGATTTGATAAACTAATCCCATTATATACGTCTGGGGATACAAACACACATAGATTGTATTTACTTTGATAGTAGATTATGTGTATATTCTTATGTGGGTTTGTGTGTGTGAATACGCGTGAATCTATAAATATATATATATATATATATATATATATATATATATCTTTCTCTCCCTCTCTCTAACTTTCTCTCTCTCTCTCTCTCTCTCTCTCTCTCTTTCTATCTCTATCTCTTTCTCTCTCTCTCTCTCTCTCTCTCTCTCTTTCTATCTCTATCTCTTTCTCTCTATCTCTCTCTCTCTCTCTTTCTCTCTCTCTCTATCTCTCTCTCTCTCTCTCTCTCTCTCTCTATATATATATATATATATATATATATATATATATGATAAATTCATGTTCGTTTTTGGTGAGGTGAGAATTCTGTTTATTTATATATATTTTTGGGACAATACTGTGCTGATGAACGAAATCTAGATTCATTCTAGTAATCGCGAAATCGGTCGATACACAGTTAAGTTTATTTAAAAGAAAGTTGGTCATCTTCTGTTGGTTGTTTTTCCTCGCATTAGGTACTAAATGTGGTTATTGTGAGAAGTCCACTGTGTGGCGTTATTATTTTTCTATAATAATGGGCTTTATATAAATATATATATATATATATATATATATATATATATCGTAGCACTCCGTCGGTTATAACGACGTGGGGTCTAGTTGAGCCGATCAACGGAACAGCCTGCTCGTGAAATTAACGTGGAAGTGGCTGAACACTCCACAGATACGTGTACCCTTAACGTAGTTTTCGAGGAGATTCAGCATGACACAGAGTGTGATAAGGTTGGCCCTTTGAAATACAGGTACAACAGAAGCAGGAAGAAAGAGTGAGAGAAAGTTGTAGTGAAAGAGTACAGCAGCGTTCGCCACTACCCCCTGTCGGAGTATTAGGAGTTCAATAAAATTCATGTTTGTCTAGTAACTCCTAATACTTTTTCTTGAATACTCTTTTCTAAACTGTTTTTGTAACATTTTCTTATTATTATCAAAGAATGTATATATGTATTTTAATACTTCTGTGACAACCAGTACTTAACACAACAAAACTTATACAAACCTTTACATTTTACTTTTGACAATCTGTTTTCTAAAAAAGTAAAACCGGTAAAGTGAATAAACATCTTTAAAATTGCATTTTCAAACCTTCTTTCATATATATTTCCACTCGTGTGGTATCTTACAACTTTACTTTGTTATATATACATACACATATATATATATATATATATATATATATATATATATATATATATATATATATATATATATATATATATATATATATATATATATATGTATATGGATCTTGTTCAAAACGGGGGCACCAGTTTTCATTTATGTTTTATGTAGTGTTTTTGGTACCGAAAGACTTTCAAACTTCGTATACTTATCTATTTTGTGTTATACAACAGAAAAAACATTTTGTATTCGAATTTATTTCAGGTAAAAAATTGTCTTATTTCGATAATTTCAACCAATCACTGACAAGTATTCAGCTGCTTACAAGTTACTCCTTTGGCAGTTGAAGCAGTGTAAAGCGTATTTAATCTCCATTACTTCTGACATTTTGCAGAGGCAACACACGTGTGTTTGTTTTCCCTAACCCTAACCCTAACCCTAACCCTAACCCTAATTGACTTGCTCCTTCCCTCAAAAACCATGCCTTGTGCCAATAATAGAAAGGTTTATTAGCTCCTGCCAATATGCTTCAGCCATTTTTTGACAAGGAAATAATAATTTTATCACCGCCAAAATCGTTTGACAATCGTTTGTTTACGTAGTCAGCACTTACTGTTATTCGGTTTTAACATGAAATAACTTGCGATGTACGTTTTTTTGTTAAGAAGACTAAGAGAAAAAGATGTTTTATATGACACATTCTACCAGTGTCCCAAGTTTCAAAGTGTTTCGTTAAGAAAATACTGGTGCCCCCGGTTTGAACAAGATCCACACATATATATATATATATATATATATATATATATATATTGAATAAGCGCACACTGCCTAAATAAATATTGGGATAGTTACGACTAGAATGTCTTTGCTCACAGGATTGTTCAATGAGGGTAGACTTATGTTTAAATAACAATTACAAAATGAACATCAGAAAAAGAAAGCAACGGCAGTAATACAATAGTGATAGCAGCAACTATTGAGTAACACATGCTTGAAGACAAATATGATGCGTAAGGTGAAGAGCAATTTCAGAAGGAATTAGTTTTGACCTCATCACAAGATCAAAGAAGCTACATCGCATACAATAATATATTGTCCACCATACATTTTAATCATGCTCCACCACGAACAAAAAGCTGCCAAACTTTGCTCGTGGAAGGAAGTTGCTGGAATGAACTCCACACAAGATTTTCAAAGGACTATTCGAAAAGAAAACCACGATATGATATAGTTGCAAGAATCCAGGATAGATGCAAACAAGAAATAGACTTTGAGATAGCACTTAATTTCATTGAAATCAGTTTTAATAATAACAACAAACGATTGAATGTGTTATTGTGATCCAATTTCAAAACTAAATTTAGTAGTGACGTAAAAATGCTCAACAGTAATGTGTTGTATTAGTACTTGCACAAGGAAAATATTTCAAAGTCTCACAATAATAAGGCTTGCATCTTAAAAGTATGCCAGGTACATATTGGCCATCGTGATAAATTTCAGTGGTGGTGGACAATCATAAGTAAATATGTCGATTAACTTCTACGAAAACCGCCTTTGAAACGAAGGTAACATGATAATAGATTCACCTTGGATTTTCTTCTGATGAATAGTTCAGTGGTCATAAAACTGGTACTTCGTCGGTTACGAGTTGATCCGACCCACGGTACAGCCAGCTCTGAGAAAATTAACGTGGAAGTGGCTGAACACTCCACCGACGCGCGTCCCCTTAACGTAGTTCTCAGGGAGATTCAGCATGACACGGAGTGTAACAAGGCTGGCCCTTTGAAATACAGGTCATTCTCACTTTTGTCAGCTGAGTGGACTGGAGCAACGTGGAATAAAGTGTCTTGCTCAAGGTCAGAACGCGCCGCCATGAATCAAACTCGTGACCTTACGATCGTGATCCGAATACCCTAACCACTAAGCCACAAGCCTTCACTCTCAGTGACCATTATACCATTTTAACGATGGCTAATTGAAAGGCTTCTAATATCGACTGCGCTAAAAATAATTTAACAATATTGTCAACAAGTGGAACAGTCAACGCGAGAATTTTTTGTTGGCACTCCGTCGCTTACGACGTCGAGGGTTCCAGTGGATCCGATCAACGGAACAGCCAGCTCGTGAAATTAACGTGCAAGTGGCTGAGCACTCCACAGACAAGTGTACCCTTAACGTAGTTCTCGGGGATATTCAGCGTGACAAGGCTAACCCTTTGAATTACAGGCACAACAGAAACAATAAGTAGGAGTGAGAGAAAGTTGTGGTGAAAGAGTACAGCAGGGTTGGCCACCATCCCTTGCCGGAGCCTCGTGGAGATTTAGGTGTTTTCACTCAATAAAAAATATCACAACGCCTGGTCTGGGAATCGAAACCGCGATCCTATGACCGCGAGTCCGCTGCCCTAACCACTGGGCCATTGCGCCTCCACCAACGCGAGAATAGAAATATGAAAAAGATAAAATAATACCAAAGTTGGTCAATATTGTTTACGTTCACAAGGATCTCGAGCCTTAATAGTAGAAAGGATTGTATAACGAAAACTCAGTATTCTATCAATCTACAATGGACGACAATACTAGCTTGGGATCTCAACTTCAACTCTAACACGAAATATCACGATGTCGTGACAATGGTGCACGTGTCCAACAGTTTAGTCATAAGAAGAAGAGATGTATTGAAAAACGATCGCACAAACTGCAGTTATATGGAAGATCGGCATCTCTGCAGAAATACAATACTGAAGAATGAGAAGGTACCGATTCATCAGTTCTGAGAGTGAGACGCAGAGGGAGGGCAGGAGACCTAAAGAAATGAAGGGGAGAGATTAAAAAGGAAATTAATTGATGGATTATAACAGGTTCGTGAGAAAGATGTCGCTACCTGAGTGCTAGCAAAAGACAATGGATATCTGAATCAAGTAAAAGATGTGTGTGTGTGTGTGTGAGTGTGTGTGTGTGTGTGTGTGTGTGTGTGTGCACGCGCGCGTTGTGTGTGTATGTGTACGTGCATAGGTATGTCTGTATGTATGTATGTATGTATGAATATATGTACGTTGTTATATTTCGTATTTTTTTCTTACCAAATAAACACACGCAATACATATTCGTTCTTCACTCGTTTATTGCTGTTCTTATTTCATCGTATGTCCATCCTCCAGGAGGATATATGTGCGATAGAAGAGTCGCTGAAGAGGTCATAGATGTATGACGAAAGATTTCCAGACATTGGGCATAGGATAAAATAAGAAGGACAATAAACGAGTGAAGAATGAATATATAGTGCGTTTGTTTACTTGGCAAGAATAAAAAAAAAAGACTATCCCGAAATATAATATCTATTTCAACACAGGATTTCACATCAGGAATTTTGCAAAACAAATTCCTAAACGTAAAATATATGTACGTGTATATAGATAGATAGACAGACAGACAGACAGACAGACAGATAGATAGATAGATAGATAGATAGATAGATAGATAGATAGATAGATAGATAGATAGATAGATATGAATGTATGTATTCATATGTTTATGTATGTAAGTAAATGTACATATACATAGACATGTATCGTGCTCTAAAGCATTATACAGCATATCTATAGATTTTTAGAGAAAACTGTTATGCTATAACATGAACAATTGCAGGCATTCCAAAGATACCTATTGATATACAGGTATATCAACATTACTCCTTGATTAATGAAAATGATCTCTACCTCGGGTAATTGAAACCATCCTTTTATGAGGAGAGAGGATCTTAAGAATTAACAGTTACTTAAGTTTACATGCCATTAAGGAAAAGACAGGCTTTTCGTCGGGAGATAGAAAGGCAATCATAAAAAATATGTTCCCGCCACAACAACCATTATTAGCGCAGCAATTGTATCATTCTTACTTTCTGTAGCCAAGGGGCTCAGACTTATACTAAAAGAGTACAACATATTTATGGCCTGGTTTATTTGCATAATTGAAACAAAATTGAACCAAGAGAAATAAATTGGAGTGGCCAGTGGCATATGTATCTTTAATTTTTTACTCGTTTCAGTCATTTCACTGCGGCCATGCTGGGGCGCTGCCTTCAGTGGTTTTAGTCGAACAAATGGACTCCAAGACTTACTTTTCATATAAAAACGTAGTACTTATTCTATCGGCCGCACCGCAAAGTTACGAGTACATAAACACACCAACGCCTGTTGTCTAGCAGTGGTGCAGTACAAACACAGACACATCTCTCTCTCTTTATATATATATATATACACGATAGGCTTCTTTCAGTTTCCATCTACCAAAACCACTCACAAAGCTCTGGTCGACCCGAAGCTATAGAAGAAGACAGTTGCCCATGATGCCATCATGTTGTTGGGAAGTAAGCTTCTTACCACATAACCATACAACCACACCTGTGCCTATATTAATATATGTACCCAATATACTAACGCACAGGAACTGAAGGCAGATCTGTATCGACCGCACACTGCACCTTTCATGGAATTTTGTCAACAGCAGTGCTCCCTCTTAAACTAACAATGAACACGCTGCTTATAAATTCACTAACATTAATTGCTCAAGTAAACTGGGTATACGAATTTGAATATTGAACATCTTCTTAGCATCAAGTTGAAATGCAAAATAATTGGTGAGTTAACAGTGTCACGTTTTATTGTTCTCTTGAATATATCTATAGATGGTTAGCTAATACTATGTTGCGAGGTGTCCGTATAAATACTACAGGACCTTTGCAAAACTTACGAAGTTTAGTTCACCTTCATTTCACTCCTTAGATATTTTCCCTTCACGCCTAGATACTTTCCCCCAACAAACAGAAACAGTCCCAGTATCTAGTATAATGTTGGGCTTTCCTGCTGAGTGACTCTACACCATTCCATAGCTATCTGCCCACGGCCCTATAACGGGTTTAACGTTCTCCCTACCAATTCCCACAAACCCTCTCTTTATTCACTTCTTACATCACTACTATTGTATCTTCTACTTTGGAGTGTATGTTCATCCGATTGTCAGTTTACGATTCTTTCAGCTCTTATATATTCAATACCAGCATCCATCCAATTACATCACTGACTTTATACTTCAATTTTCGATGACCCTAATTAGCTTATGTCTGCTAATTCTTCAAACTCATGTTTTAACTGTTCAAACGGCTTTTTGTTTCACCAACTTTCCGTAATTCGGCTCATTCCACTCCTCAAACAATAATTTTATAATATCTATGAATATTAATTCTTTCTGTGAATTATAATCTTTCATTTTTCATATTTCTCTTTGTCTAAATGGACGATTGCTTTTCTACCATTCATTTCCGGTTTATGCCACTTCTCAAAATATATATTTTTCAAATTTGTGTATTTTATAATTTTCTTATTCCACTTGAGTCTTCATAATTATCTCAGTAATTTTTATTTTTTATTTCATTACATGTATTTCCTTTATTAATTGTTTTTTATTATTTATATTTTTAGACAGAGTTTATTATATATTCAACCTTTATACCGACTTAATCTACGACTAATATACACCTCCATTCATAAACGTCTAGCAACTTGCTGCAGAAATAGCATAAATTTATAATTTTTATAATTCATAATTTTTCATATTTCACTTTCTTCGTCATGATTTTCTAAGTAATTTTTAAAATTTCATCATATATATATTTCTTTTATTCGTTACTTTTTAAATTTTTAAACGAAGTATACTGTATACTAAACCCTTATCCCAACTTAACTTACGATTTTTATATACCTCCACTGATAAAGGTTTATAAATATGCTGTAGAAATAATATAATTTTATTTTACTTTTTATTTTCGCTGATTCAAGACCATTAATCTTAATTTAATCTTTTTTATTTTGTAAATCCTGTTAAACTGAATATATTATATATTCACCTTAATCATGTTCACCTTCAGTCTCCCACATAGTACTTTATTTATGTACCACTAACTAGACGCAGGATTGGCTGTGTGGTAAGTATCTTGCTTATCAACCACATGGTTCCGGGTTCAGTCTCACTGCATGGCACCTTGGGTAAATGTCATCTGCTATATCCTCGGGCCAACCAAATCCACTCACAAATATTTGTTACGTTTTAGGTCCCCCGGAGATTACAGATAGAACTTGCTTTCTATATTGTATCCACGTACAAGCTTTTTATCTCTCTATACTTTTTACTTATATTTCTTATATATTTAAAAATTTTTTTTACATATTTATAGAGATATTGTTTTATAGGTTTACCGCTCATATATTTTTTACACATATTTTTTCTGTCTTCTACCTTCGACCCTGCATTTTTCCTGTGCGTATATAGACGTGTATATGAAACCTTTTGTGCTCGCTTGTGGATGTGTGCATGTGTGTGTGTGTGTGTGCGGGCGTGTGCGTATATAGACGTGTGTGTGTGCGTGCATGCGAGTATGTGCGTATATAGACGTGTTTTACTCTTATTGCTTTTTTTACACTTTTTTACATTTTTTTCTGTATTTTGCCTTTAGCCCTGTTTTTTCTTGTGCGTGTGCGTATGTAAGCGTGTGTATGAACCTTTTTTGTGCGTGTGTGTGTGTGTGTGTGTGTGTGTGTGCGCGAGCGTGTATGTGGGTATGTATATATTTTTTGGCGAATGTGTGGGTAAGCATGTGTGTGTTTCAAGTGAGGGTGGATGAGGATATATATAGGCACATGTACGTGGGTCGTCGGGCGTGCATGTGTATGTATGGATTTGTGCGCTTACGCGAATATTATGAACAGTTTTACTCCTTAACCTTTACTCCTTCCCCTCACTTAGCGGTCATTCTTATAGCTCTTTTGTCTTAATAACGGTCAATCACAGTTGTTTCCCTTTGTTTAACGGTTATTTTCATAGCATTTTTTTGATGGCCAGATAACTGAAGAATTGGTGTCGTGGGTTTCCGCCCCAACATCCGAAACTCGGAGTTTTGTCATGGCTACCGAATAATTGTCACATATTATTTACAGGCTGCAGTTTAATGGCTATTTTCATACATCTATATAAAAAATTACTCAAATATCAATTGAATAATCAGCACTCAATATATTTATGTAGAGAATAACACTTATATCTAAAAGGAAAAAAAATTGACATTAACTTTCAAACAATCAGTTGATAGCTTCGTCAACTTTTAAATACTGGAGTTTTGACTGCATTTTTATATATATAATTTGTGAGTGGAGGGGGGTCGTGTTTCTATTGTAAGTACGGTTTTACTGTGTATTTTGAGTCATATTTAAGACATTTTTGAGGGATTATTTTGATTGGATGAGCAGAAATATAGAGTATAATGAAATTATGTATTAATATAATATATCTAAGCTGCTATTTTTTCTATAGATATACATAATTCCGATCATCTACTCAAACAAACCATAAAAATGCTTTTGTATATGTCTCAGAAATACACACTTAAAACAATACAACCACTAAACTGCTTCCACAAGATGAACCGAAAAAATATGATTGCAGTAACGACAAAAGTATACGCTTTGACGAAGTTAATACCCACGAAACTTCGCATTGATCGTTCACACATACACACACACACACGCATACACACACGCAAACTCGCGCGCGCGCATGCACATGCCCATACAAAAATAGCATTCTCTCGAAGCCGTAAAAGTACACAAATCTTTCGGATTTTCAGCCAGAGGCACAGACAGAAAGAACGGTAGAAAAACAGACAAACTGATATAGATAGACAGACAGACAGACATACAGACAGATAGGTAGATAGACAGACAGTCAAACAGTTTGATACGTAGATGGATACATGGATATGTTTGTATATATATATATATATATATATATATATATATATATATATATATATATATATATATATGTATATATGTGTATATATATATACATATATATATATATATATATATATATATATATATATATATATATATATATATATATATATATATATATATTGACCGTTGACTGAACACTATTCAATTTTTTTTTCTCCGTGTTTTTCTCCTTGTCTCCGTATTCTTTCTGTTGAAGAGCGTAGCTCGAAACGTCAAAGACTTTCCGTATTCCCGAGCGTCATACTAATATATACTTTTGTTATTTACACCACCTGTCCTCGTCTGTTGTTATTTTTTGTATATTCTCCCATATATATATATATATGTGTGCGTGTGTGTGTGTGTGTGTGTGTGTATGTATATGTATATGTATATGCATATATATATATATATATATATATATATATATATATATATATATATATATATATATATATATATATATATATATATATATATATATATATAAGAGTGAGAGTGAGTGAGAGAGAGAGAGCAAGAAAAGGAGATTGAACGAGAGAGATAACTTACCCATATCTTAATTATTGAACATATCGGCCAACCACATGAATTTATCCGTTTCTTTTATTGTGTACATTATAATTTCTCAATCAATATGTCTCTTCTGTCACACTCCTTCATTATTCAAACCACTTTTCTACATATTAGATATGACGTCTTTTGTACCATTAAAAAGTGGTTTTGTACCGTAAAGGAATACTATTGAGATATTTAATGAAAGTGAACTGAAATATATTCATTTATTAAATTTATACTGTTAGGAAGTAGAAACCTAACGATAAGACATATAACTCGCTGAGAAGATATAAGACTGAAACATACATTTGGGTATCACTGTATTTGCTAAGAATCAGACGCATTCCAAATAATTCTCCCCTACCTCTCTCTTCCAGATTTAGTCATTGTATTTATGGTTTCACCAACATACAGTTTTTATTTACATTTGCTTGGCTCATATTATGTAAGGCAAAAATAATATTGTCTTAATTATCCGGATAGATGGATGGTTTGAAAGAATGATGGATGAATGTATAGAGGATTGGTTGGGTGTATAGCTGCATAGTTGAATGGTTGGATAGATTGGATGAGTGTAGAAATATGTATTGTTGCCCGGGTGGATGACTCTGTGGATGACGGCATAGTCGATGAAGGGACACATGTATGGATATATGCACGTGTGCAATTATGTGTATATAGATATATATATATATAGATAGATAGATAGACAATAGATGCAGGAATGGCTGTGTGGTAAAGTAACTTGCTTACCAACCACATGGTTCAGGTTTAGTCCCACTGCGTGGCATCTTGGGTAAGTGTCTTCTACTATAGACGCGGGCCGACCAAAGCTTTGTGAGCGGATTTGGTAAAAGGAAACTGAAAGAAGCCCGTCATGCATGTGTGTGTATGCATTATGTATGTGTGTATGTTTATGGATGGACGGATGGGTGGAAGACTGGGAAAGCATGTTTGGATGGGTAGATAGATGGATGGCTGGATGGATGGCTGGCTGGATGGATGGATGGATGGATGGATGGACAAATGGGTGAATGGCTGAATGGGAGGGTGAACGGCATGTTGGGCGAGAAGATAGGTGGATGGATAGACAGATATAGATATCTATCTATCTATCTATCTATCTATCTATCTATCTATCTATCTATATATATATATATATATATATATATATATATATATATATATATATATATATATATATATATACAGAGAGAGAGAGAGAGATAGAGAGATGCCAGGTTCGTCGAATTATCCAGGGTTTTACGTCCGGGATCACCGGCTATTAGAGTTTGATGTAGATATATGTAAAGCTAAGCGCTTCACGGATACGAAATCCTGTTCAACCCTATAAACCGGACATAATTATCCTTCTCTATATACTCTACTGCTCTATAACTTAGTATGCTTCTCTTTCGGATTTGTTACTTACTGATGACCTATATATATACTCCTTTTACTTTCAGCGCAAGGGCTGCGGTTATGCTGGGGCACAGTCGTTTTTGTGTGTGTATATATATATATATATATATATATATATATATATATATATATATATATATATATATATATATATATATTATATAAATAAGGATAAGATCGATATTTAAAATATTGATCTTATCAAGTGGTCAGCATGGGAATAAAAACCATCAAAGGTAATAATTATTTAAAATTATAATACAGGGTATCAAGAGATACCACCACGCTGAAAAAATAGCAGTCAAATCCTATTTTTTCAGCGTGGTGGTATCTCTTGATACCCTGTATTATAATTTTAAATAATTTATATATATATATATATATATATATATGCGCATATAGAGCCAGAATGATAAAGCTTAGGAGGAAGAGATGGAGATAGAGAAAGTACAGAGGCAGCAATATAATTTCAGATATAGTTAGTGAGTGAGAAAGAGAGACAAAGAAAAGAGAGAGACAGAGATAAAAGAAGAGAGAGACACGGGATTCAAATTAAAAATTTAAGAGATAAAAAGAAAATGAAGAAAGACAGAGTTCAATTCATCACTGAATAATTTTTCGTATTCTATTTCTTTTCTTTCCTTTTTTCTTTTTCAAATATTATCTAGCAAGAAAAGAGAAGAGTTATGTTATCAATTAGTTTGCCTTTTGCTTAACAACAGTAAAAACTGAAGAGACATTGCTCGGATATCATACAGACAACATGACTTGGAGCTATATACACAGTGACACCAAGTATAGATTTAATAGACATAGATTTACACACGTTACAGACATTACTTTACAACTGTAGACAATTCGTCAGCAACATAAATTTTATGAGGTGACGGGATGCGAATCTCTCTCTCTCTCTCTCTCTCTCAGTTTCTCTCTATCTATCTATCTATCTCTTTATCTATTGTATATATGTATGTGTGTGTGCCTGTGTGTATATACACATCCATATCGATATCTATATATATATGTGTATATACACACACACACACACACATATATATATATACATCCATATATATAAATCTCCCTCTCCCCCTCTCTCTCTCCCTCTTTCTCTCTCTCTATCTCTCCCTCTTTCTCTCTCTCTCCCTCTTTCTCTCTCTCTCTCTGTCTCTCTCTGTCTCTCTCTCTCTCTCTCTCTCTCTCTCTCTCTCTCTCTCTCTCTCTCTCTCTATATATATATATATATATATATATATATATATATATATATACACACATATACACACACATATATATATATATGTGTGTGTAAATAAATATATATATACATATCGTCGCTGACACGTGACGAAAGGGGATCTATCTTTCTGTCTATTTCTTTCCTGAAGACAAGACGTGCCTGTCTCCTCTCATGGCTCGTCCTCCTTGCGTTCATAATTATTTTTCTATCGTCTTGGCTCAACAGCCCTCGCCGTTTGTTTTTACTGTCTTGTTCTCACTGTCCTGTTCTTGTTAACACTTTCACCCTCCGCAAAAATCCAAAATTTTATTTAATTTGCTTTGCGGGAAGGACTGTTTCAACGAAGTCGCGTATTGTCCTTACCTTCGAAACGCGAAGTAGATGAAACAGGGACAACTGATGAAGGGGTATGTTCTTTATGTTGCATGTCTTGTTTCTCTGGGGTTTTTTTTGTTGTTCGAAAAAAGTTCGTTTTCTATTTTCGTTTTTATGTTTTCGTTTCTCATTGTGTTTAAAGTTTTTTTTATGTTCTATACCCATATATGCATGTGAAATATCTATAAAACCGTCAACAGCTTGTTTATTTTTATGATTTTTGATTTATTATTAATGTTGCTTAATATGCTTTTCTAAAATTGCTGCTTCTTTTCAGATATCAGAAAAAGGTAATTAAAATTCATTAAAATGACAGATCTATCGGACTTTGAAAGAGGTAAAATTGTTGGTGCTTGTATGGTAGGCGCTAGCGAAACAAAAATAGCCGAAATATTTGGTGTATCAAGAAGAACTGTCTCGAAAGTAATGACAGACTTTGAAAACCTCGTTGTTGAAACAAAACTCTGGAAGAAAACCAAGAGATTCAGATAGGGACCGTCGGACTCTTACGCGAATTCTACAGCTCCCAAATTTTCTGCAGGGCTTAATGACCACCTCGAGAACCCATTTTCCACAAAAACTGTTCGCCGGGAGTTGCACCAAGCCGGATTTCACGGGAAGGCTACAATCAGAAAACCACTACTTTCAAAAGGAAACGTTGCAAAGCGTTTAGAGTGGAGTAAAAACCTACAGAATTGGTCCCTAGAGCAGTGAAAGAATGTTATTTTCTTGGACGAGTCATCCTTTACCTTATTTCCGCCCACCGACCGAATATACGTGTGGAGACAGCCAAAAGAAGCACTTGACCCAGACTGCCTTCTTTCAACTGTTAAACATGGAGGAGGGTCTGTGATGATCTGGGGGTCTATATCTTGGAAATCCGCTGGCTCAATATTTTCCCTTCATGGCGGAATTAATAGTCAAGACTATTTAAGCATATTATCTGATCAAATTCATCTTTCAGGATGATAATGTAGCAATTCACACAGCTAAAGTTGTTACTGAATGGCACGAGGAGCATTCTAGTGAAGTTGAACATCTTATCTGGCCGCCATAGTCCCGAGATCTCAATAGTATTGAACACTTATGGTGCATTTTAGAAAAACAAGTAAGGAGTCGATATTCTCCGCCATCATCACTACAAGAACTGGAGACTGCCTTAGTTGATGAATGGACAAAAATTTCTTCGGAAACAATTCAAAGTTTGTACGAGTCCGTACCTCATTGAATTCAAGTTGTAATTACTGCCAAAGGTGGTCCTACTACATATTAAAATTAATTTGATTGAAATTTTAAGGTGTTTCCATTATTTTGTCCAATCCCTGAATATATATATATATATATATATATATATATATATATATATATATATATATATATATATATATATATATATATATATATATATAGGGAGAATTCACAAAAAATAAACAAAAGACGAAGACAGGTGGTACAGACAAGAAACAGATGCATTAGTATAACGCTCGGGAAGTGAAAAAGTCTTTAAAGTTTCGAGCCTACGCTCTTCCACAGAAAGGAACACAGACAGAAACGAGGAGAGAAAAAACATATATACATACATATATATATATATATATATATATATATATATATATATATATATATATATATATATATATATATATATATATATACATACATATATATATATATATATGTATATATATGTTAATACATATATATATATATATATGTGTGTATATATATATATATAAACATGCACTCAAATATATAAATTCATAATACATATGCTGTCATTTATATTCATAAAAAGGCTTGTACATACAAAATATATATATATCACACACTCACACAGACACATACACACATATATACAGAGAGAAAGAGGGAGAAAGAGAGAGATATATATAGACAGACAGACAGACAGACAGACAGACAGACAGATAGATAGATAGATAGATAGATAGATAGATAGATAGATACATAGATACATATGTTTCTTTATTAGCCACACAGGGCTCAACATTGAGGGGACAACATGCAAATGTAGAGTTTTTCTTTTCGAGGGGGGCGAAAACAAAGCAGGAAAAAAACAAAAGTGGGGATAACGATGAAAAAAACATCGCAAAACGTTTGGGGTATTTACAAAAAATACGAAATAATACAGAAAATTCCCAATAAATGGGGAGGTTAACCGTGGAAAGAAAAACCTACGAAAAGACCACGTAACCTCGGTCCTTAGTGTCACAGTTTGTTAAATAAAATTTCTTTTATTTATGTAAGAAACGTAAGTAACTCTGTTTACAAAATTTTAAAACGTTTTATAGAATCATGGTCACGGTAGCTTCGTCATTTATACGTGCCATTCTTGCTACATGTATCCATCTTTTTTCGAAACATTTGCTAGACAACACTTGCCTCTATACTCTCACCTTCCTTTTCAAGTGATACTTGAAAAAGTTGATGAGAGATTGACCAGAGAGGAAAGTATTTGTCTCTAATCCTTTCAGACGCGTCCACCAGATGCATTCTTTCGCCATAGCCACAAGTACGATAAATAAAGCTCTTCCTTCCCGTTTAAAGGAAGGAGGCGTGACGATATTGACGATAGACTCGGTTGATAAACCGACTCGTCCCACACGCGACAGCAGTCGTTCGACATAAGCCCACAGCTCCGAAATGGTTGGACACTGCACGAGTGCGTGCAGAACGGTTTCATCGCTCTGACCGCATCTCGGGCAGGTCGGCCCCGCATTTCGCGAGCCGTGTCTATAGAGCTTATCCCGAACGGGTAGCGCCTCTCGGTAACACTGCCAGGCCAGGAATCTCTAGAAGTTGTCCATAGGTCCCGGCCCGAAAGTCGTCCTGAACAGGGGGGTCAGGTATTCCTCGTCGACGCCCAGGTTCGCCCCGAGATCGTCGTCGTACCTGCCCTCCACTAATCCCCTATAGAATGACTTCGTTGTGATGCAGCCGCTCAAGGTCGACCCGGGACGGCAAAGTTGTTGCAGAGCAACGCAACACTCACGGTGCCATTCGCCATTCCTCGGTCTCTTTTTGATCCACGACTGCAGCTCGGTCATGGAGACGAGCTGCGGGAAAGCGCGTCGCACAAACGGCGACCACACCTGCTCACCGTCGTCTACGTAGAGCCGGAGATGTCGCAGTCTCAGCGCATGTCTGTGCATCATCAACCACGGCATGCCCAGCCCTCCTTTCAGCGGGTGTTGGCAACAAACGGATCGCCTGACCATCGGAACGCTTCCTTACCACAAAAAGCGGAAGAGGAAGCGCTCCATTTCGGTGATGGCGCGATCGGGACAAGGCACGACGGTCAGGTGGTATTCGATGACGGACACGATGTACGCGTTCGCCACCTCCGCCCGACCTTTTAGAGACAGCTTCCTCTCGGACCATTGCCAGCAGAGAGTGGCCACCCTACTCGTTATCTCGTCCCAGTTCTTCTCCATTTGCAGGTCCGGATCGAACCAGACTCCGAGCAACTTGACCGGACCGTCCGTCCAGCGTCCCACTACTGACGCTCTGCCGGACGGTATGGGCTTGCTTCTCCAGGTGCCGAGCAGCAAACCCACCGACTTATCCCGGTTGATTTTCGCTCCCGTCACCGCTTCGTAGTCTTTCAGCGTCTCGCCGACAAGCTCGATGTGCTCGTGGCTAGACGCTATGACGGTGACGTCGTCCGCGTATGCCGACACGCTCGTCTCGCAACCCAGTTCTCGCGGGATGCCCCTCAGCGTCGCCAGCTTCCGCAGTAGTGGCTCGAGAGTCAATACGTACAGGAGCGGCGACAGGGGGCATCCCTGACGAACCGAACGTGCAATGTCGAAGGGTCCCGATAGACGTCCATTGACGCGAACAACCGAACGGATGCCTGTGTACAAGGCAGCCATCCAGCCGCGGAAAACGGGACCGAAGCCGGTCGCTTCGAGGACGGCCTCCAAGTATCGATGGTCTACCCTATCGAAAGCTTTGGATTGATCCAAATTGATCAGGGCCCCACCCATACCAGGTTCCTTAACTACCCTCTCTATGATGTAGCGAATCAGATGGAGGTTGTCATGGATGCTCCAGCCCGGCACGGCGCACGTCTGCTCCGTGCCGACCAGTTTCTCGATGACAAGCGCCAACCGCTTGGCTAACACCTTGGCCAAAATGTTCATGTCTGCATTGAGCAGAGTGATGGGCCTAAAGTTATCTATGGCGTCCCCCTTGTTTGGATCTTTCTTCAGCAGCGTTACCGCTCCTCGGCTCACAAAACCGGGAATGCTCCCGTTCTGCTGCCAGTTGCAGTACACGGCCGCCAAGACTTCTCCAAACAAGTCTGGCATACAGTTGTAAAGCTCGTAGGGCAGACCATCCAAACCCGGAGATTTGTCCGTCGAGCAACCCGCCATCGCGTCCCTCACCTCCTCCGCCGTGATGACCCCTTCGCAGCACTCCGCCTCTCTTGCCGAGAGTCGTGGCAAGCTGTGCAGGTAGGCACTAAAGTCCAACCTGCCTTCTCGCTAGCCACTCCTCCCGAACAGTCGGGCAAAATGCCGCTGAAACGCCTCGCACATCTTGCTCGGCTCGAGCAATTCGCGCCCCTGTTCGTCTACCAGAGACCGGATGGTGGCTCTGTTACCCCGCTGCGCCTCCGCCACCCGGGCCTCTCGTGCGGCTCCAACACCTTCATTCCTCAGAGCACGCATCCTTGCCCTGACAGCACACCCTTCGTGTTTAGCATTGAAGTGTTGGTCGAGGGCCAACCTCGCCGCTAAAACGTCAGATGCGATGCCACTTCGCAATGCCTCTTCTAACTTTATCACTAGCTCCCCCTCTACTCTGTTCCTCTCTACAGCTAGTGCCCTGCTATACCTTATTGCTTCCGCCCTTACTGCTCTCTTGAGGGCAAACCACCATTTGTTGTTGACGATGGCTCCCGTCAAAGCCCTCTTTACTAACGTGCTAATCCGGTCTCTGAAAACCTGTCTCGACGGGAAAGACGCGTTTAGTTTCCAGTAACCGGGACCCTGCCTATGTGCCTTATCTAAGTCTAGCGTACACGTCACAAGTTTGTGATCCATGTAGCTGACTATGTGGAACTGTGGACATCCTAAACTATCTCTATCTCTTGTCCTACACACTATCCTATCTAGATGCGATCTCGACGACCCAATGCGGTTGCTCCAAGTCCACGTTGGCACATTTGGGTGGTTGAGTCGGTACCTGTCAGACAACTGGAAGCGTCTGAGCAGGTCTATGAGGCCTTTGCATCCCCTTCTAGTTTTGTCACTCCCAACGTAGTCTAGATGCGTGTCCAAGGTAGTATTCCAATCCCCCACTAAAAGTAAGGGACGAGACGTTCCCAGGAATACTTCTAGACGTCGAAAGAAGTCTGACCGACCTGTTAAAGGAGGCACATAAACTGCCAGCAACCGAAAAGCGCCTCCATCGCTGCCGTCCACATCTAGGACAACCAGTCTACCCTCCGGGTCCGTAAATATCGTCTTTACTTGGAGATCCAGACTCTTGCGAAAAAGAACCGCCGTGCCACTACCGCCCATCCTCGGCAGACAGAGAGAAAAATAAATGTTAAACTGTCCGCCAAACATGGACTTTAGGGCCCGCGGTTCATGGAGTCTGGTCTCACTAAGGGCTATGATATCCAAATTGTGTGACTTGATGTCATTTAAGAGGTACCTTTGTTTCCAAGGGGACCCTAAGCCACGCACATTCACACAACCAATCTTCAACATGATTCTATTTATACGTGTGCTTTAAAGCACAAAACAAAAGAACAGGGTGTTACTTACCGTTAGAAAGTTTTGTTTCCTCCTTGGATTTTTCACCAAGGAGGCTATTGTACAATTTCTTGCACAAATATTTCTGGAATCCCCCTACCGAGTTGGGGTAGAGGGATTTTATTGTGTTGTGTAATGCTGGTGTTACATGAATAATTTTAATGTGTTTTGGCGGTGTTGTACGTGGGTGGTTGTTGGTTTTGATATCGTTATTTGTGATGTTTGTTTTAGAGTTGATGTAATTCATCAACTCTGTTTGTACTGTCTATTGCTGTTAGCATTGTTTTTTTTTTATATTACTATTGGTGTTAGTAGTATTTTCGGGAGATGTGAATCTCCCTGCTTTGTTTGTGTTTGCATTTTGTTTTGTTTTCTTCTTACTGCGCTTCCTCTTTCCTTTCGTAGCTATTTTCCACTCCTCCCCACTCTCTTCATCGGATGATGGGAGATCTGAGGAGTCAGAAAGAGGTAACGGCAAATTTTGTGCGTCTGTGTGTGTTTCTGTGAATGTTTGTGTTACTGTTTTTATTGATGTTGGCTGCTTGTTATTTGTGTGTGGTGTATGTGATATGGGGGAGGGAGAGGCAGTCTTGGAATTTTCTTTTTTTTCTTCTGTTTTTGCAGTTTCTGTTGTCTTTTCTGTTGTGGTTATTGCTGATATTTCTGTTATGTTGTTTTTTGTGTTGCTGGTGGTGTTGGTAGTAAGGTTTTTCTGTTGGGGGTATTTGGTAGTTGCTTCTGTTGTTGTTGTTGTTGTTGTTGTTGTTGTTGTTTATGTTTAGCGGCCAGAGGGCAGTCCTTTTTCAGATGTGCTTCGCTGTTGCATAGGTAACAGCGAGGTCGCCTGCTCTCTACCACCACATACAGCTTGTGGTCCTCTGCCAATCTAATGTTTGGAGGAATTTTCTGTGAAGCCTCCTCCGTGATGTGGAGAAGGATTTCCAGATTTTTCCCTCCCCAGTTCTTTTCCTCTCCGACCGTAATCTCCAAAATATTTGCCTCTTCCATTTCCAGGCACACGGCCGATATCAGCCATTGGGTGTCCACCTCCGATGGCACATTTTTTATCATAACTTTGGTCACTCTCTGTCCTAGATAACTCGGTATCATTACCAAGTCATCTGTGCGGAGAGAGAGTGTCGAAAATTGTTTAGCTAAATTTTCATCCAGAAATCTCACTTGCACCGTTCCAAATTTTCTTCCCCAGGTGACATGATTCTGATAAGGCCAAATTTGTCTAAGACAAACTTCAATTTTATCTGTGCTAACATTTTCTACACGTCTGGTTTTTGTGTTTACCAGTTTATAAATGATGCACTTTTTGTTTTCCATTTCTATAATATCTTTTGGTATGTTTATTCTGACATCATCTCCTTCTTTCGTAAGAAGGGATTTTGTGTCTTTTATTTGTTTTTGTGTGAATGTCACTATTGTTCTTTTTTCCTTTAGAGCATTTGCGAAATTTGTTTTTGTTGTGCTGGCGGACATGTTCTTCTGGATATTTTTGTTTATGTTGGTGTATGTACTGCCTGGTTCAAAGGTGGTTGTAGTGGCAGCAGAGTTTGTTGAACAGGTGACGGTGTCATTGCTGACGGTCGATAACTTTACGTCCTTGTTGTTGCTGTTGTTGTTGTTGTTGTTGTCGTTGTTGTTGTTGTTGTTGTTGTTGTCGTTGTTGTTGGTGGTGGTGATGATGGCGTCAGCAGCAATGGTGCTTACGTCAGAGACATCTGTGACGGTTTTTACGCATGGTTTTGTAACCTTGGTTACAGTTTTGTTTTTGTTGTTGGTGTTGGTGGTGGTGGTGGTGAGAGGGCTGTTAGTAGCTGTACTCACAGTCTTTGTGACGTTTACAGCAACTGCGTTCCTGTCACTGTATGAACACGCGCTATTCTGTTCTTTTTTCTCTTCTGACATCTGAAGCCTCGGGAAATGCTTGTCAAAAGAACAAGACAAGCGTTCCAAAATTATGTTTCTCGACATTTTTCAAATGTCAAGAAGGAAATTTTTGTATTTTGCTAGGGCCGAAACTGCCCCTGGGGATCAATTCCTGCCCTTGAAAATACACACAAATGAAGCCTAGGTGCTTCGGAACAAAATTATTTAAAGATTCCAACAAAATGTGGACAGTAAAAGGTCAAATAAACGTTTACCTTCGCAGCCGATGTGACAGCACGTCCGTGGGAAGAGATAGATAGATAGATAGATAGATAGATAGATAGGTTTCTTTATTAGCCACACAGGGCTCAACACAGAGGGGACAAAATACAAATGTAGAGTTTTTCTTTTCGAGGGGGTCGAAAACAAAGCAGAAAAAAAAACAAAAGTGGGGACAACGATGAAAAAAAAAAAAAAAAAAAAAAAAAAAAAAAAAAAAAAAACATCGCAAAACGTTTGGGGTATTTACAAAAAATACGAAAAATACAAAAAATTCCCAATAAATGGGGAGGTTATCCGTGGAAAGAAAAACCTACGAAAAGACCACGGTAACCTCGGTCTTTAGCGTCACAGTTTGTTAAATAAAATTTCTCTGTTTACAAAATTTTAAAACGTTTTATAGAATCATGGTCAAGGTGGCTTCGTCATTTATACGTGCCATTCTTGCTACATGTATCCATCTTTTTTCGAAACATTTGCTAGACAACACTTGCCTCTCTACTCTCACCTTCCTTTTCAAGTGATACTTGAAAAAGTTGATGAGAGATTGACCAGAGAGGAAAGTATTTGTCTCTAATCCTTTCAGACGCGTCCACCAGATGCATTCTTTGGCCATAGCCACAAGTACGATAAATACAGCTCTTCCTTCCCGTTTAAAGGAAGGAGGCGTGACGATATTGACGATAGACTCGGTTGATAAACCGACTCGTCCCACACGCGACAGCAGTCGTTCGACATAAGCCCACAGCCCCGAAATGGTTGGACACCGCACGAGTGCGTGCAGAACGGTTTCATCGCTCTGACCGCATCTCGGGCAGGTCGGCCCTACATTTCGCGAGCCGTGTCTATAGAGCTTATCCCGAACGGGTAGCGCCTCTCGGTAACACTGCCAGGCCAGGGATCTCTGGAAGTTGTCCATAGGTCCCGGCCCGAAAGTCGTCCTGAACAAGCGGGTCAGGTATTCCTCGTCGACGCCCAGGTTCGCCCCGAGATCGTCGTCGTACCTGCCCTCCACTAATCCCCTATAGAATGACTTCGTTGTGATGCAGCCGCTCAAGGTCGACCCGGGACGGCAAAGTTGTTGCAGAGCAACGCGACACTCACGGTGCCATTCGCCATTCCTCGGCCTCTTTTTGATCCACGACTGCAGCTCGGTCATGGAGACGAGCTGCGGGAAAGCGCGTCGCACAAACGGCGACCACACCTGCTCACCGTCGTCTACGTAGAGCCGGAGATGTCGCAGTCTCAGCGCATGTCTGCGCATCATCAACCACGGCATGCCCAGCCCTCCTTTCAGCGGGTGTTGGCAACAAACGGATCGCCTCACCATCGGAACGCTTCCTTTCCACAAAAAGCGGAAGAGGATGCGCTCCATTTCGGTGATGGCGCGATCGGGACAAGGCACGACGGTCAGGCGGTATTCGATGACGGACGCGATGTACGCGTTCGCCACCTCCGCCCGACCTTTTAGGGACAGCTTCCTCTCGGACCATTGCCGGCAGAGAGTGGCCACCCTACTCGTTATCTCGTCCCAGTTCTTCTCCGTTTGCAGGTCCGGACCGAACCAGACTCCGAGCAACTTGACCGGACCGTCCGTCCAGCGTCCCACTACTGAGGCGCTGCCGGACGGTATGGGCTTGCTTCTCCAGGTGCCGAGCAGCAAACCCACCGACTTATCCCGGTTGATTTTCGCTCCCGTCACCGCTTCGTAGTCTTTCAGCGTCTCGCCGACAAGCTCGATGTGCTCGTGGCTAGACGCTATGACGGTGACGTCGTCCGCGTATGCCGACACGCTCGTCCCGCACCCCAGTTCTCGCGGGATGCCCCTCAGCGTCGCCAGCTTCCGCAGTAGTGGCTCGAGAGTCAATACGTACAGGAGCGGCGACAGGGGGCATCCCTGACGAACCGAACGTGCAATGTCGAAGGGTCCCGATAGACGTCCATTGACGCGAACAACCGAACGGATGCCTGTGTACAAGGCAGCCATCCAGCCGCGGAAAACGGGACCGAAGCCGGCCGCTTCGAGGACGGCCTCCAAGTATCGATGGTCTACCCTATCGAAAGCTTTCGATTGATCCAAATTGATCAGGGCCCCACCCATGCCAGGTTCTTTAACTACCCTCTCTATGATGTAGCGCATCAGATGGAGGTTGTCATGGATGCTCCGGCCCGGCACGGCGCACGTCTGCTCCGTGCCGACCAGTTTCTCGATGACAAACGCCAACCGCTTGGCTAACACCTTGGCCAAAATTTTCATGTCTGCATTGAGCAGAGTGATGGGCCTAAAGTTATCTATGGCGTCCCCCTTGTTTGGATCTTTCTTCAGCAGCGTTACCGCTCCTCGGCTCACAAAACCGGGAATGCTCCCGTTCTGCTGCCAGTTGCAGTACACGACCGCCAAGACTTCTCCAAACAAGTCTGGCATACAGTTGTAAAGCTCGTAGGGCAGACCATCCAAACCCGGAGATTTGTCCGTCGAGCAACCCGCCATCGCGTCCCTCACCTCCTCCGCCGTGATGACCCCTTCGCAGCACTCCGCCTCTCTTGCCGAGAGTCGTGGCAAGCTGTGCAGGTAGGCACTAAAGTCCACCCTGCCTTCTCGCTCGCCACTCCTCCCGAACAGTCGGGCAAAATGCCGCTGAAACGCCTCGCACATCTTGCTCGGCTCGAGCAATTCGCGCCCCTGTTCGTCTACCAGAGACCGGATGGTGGCTCTGTTACCCCGCTGCGCCTCCGCCACCCGGGCCTCTCGTGCGGCTCCAACACCTTCATTCCTCAGAGCACGCATCCTTGCCCTGACAGCACACCCTTCGTGTTTAGCATTGAAGTGTTGGTCGAGGGCCAACCTCGCCGCTAAAACGTCGGATGCGATGCCACTTCGCAATGCCTCTTCTAACTTTATCACTAGCTCCCCCTCTTCTCTGTTCCTCTCTACAGCTAGTGCCCTGCTATACCTTATTGCTTCCGCCCTCACTGCTCTCTTGAGGGCAAACCACCATTTGTTGTTGACGATGGCTCCCGTCAAAGCCCTCTTTACTAACGTGCTAATCCGGTCTCTGAAAACCTGTCTCGACGGGAAAGACGCGTTTAGTTTCCAGTAACCGGGACCCTGCCTATGTGCCTTATCTAAGTCTAGCGTACACGTCACAAGTTTGTGATCCGTGTAGCTGACTATGTGGAACTGTGGACATCCTAAACTATCTCTATCTCTTGTCCTACACACTATCCTATCTAGATACGATCTCGACGACCCAATGCGGTTGCTCCAAGTCCACGTTGGCACATTTGGGTGGTCGAGTCGGTACCTGTCAGACAACTGGAAGCGTCTGAGCAGGTCTATGAGGCCTTTGCATCCCCTTCTACTTCTGTCACTCCCCACGTAGTCTAGATGCGTGTCCAAGGTAGCATTCCAATCCCCCACTAAAAGTAAGGGACGAGACGTTCCCAGGAATACTTCTAGACGTCGAAAGAAGTCTGACCGACCTGTTAAAGGAGGCACATAAACTGCCAGCAACCGAAAAGCGCCTCCATCGCTGCCGTCCACATCTAGGACAACCAGTCTACCCTCCGGGTCCGTAAATATCGTCTTTACTTGGAGATCCAGACTCTTGCGAAAAAGAACCGCCGTGCCACTACCGCCCATCCTCGTCAGACAGGGAGAAAAATAAATGTTAAACTGTCCGCCAAACATGGACTTTAGGGCCCGCGGTTCATGGAGTCTGGTCTCACTAATGGCTATGATATCCAAATTGTGTGACTTGATGTCATTTAAGAGGTACCCTTGTTTCCAAGGGGACCCTAAGCCACGCACATTCACACAACCAATCTTCACCATGATTCTATTTATACGTGTGCTTTAAAGCACAAAACAAAAGAACAGAGTGTTACTTGCCGTTAGAAAGTTTTGTTTCCTCCTTGGATTTTTCACCAAGGAGGCTATTGTACAATTTCTTGCACAAATATTTCTGGAATCCCCCTACCGAGTTGGGGTAGAGGGATTTTATTGTGTTGTGTAATGCTGGTGTTACATGAATAATTTTAATGTGTTTTGGCGGTGTTGTACGTGGGTGGTTGTTGGTTTTGATATAGTTATTTGTGATGTTTGTTTTAGAGTTGATGTAATTCATCAACTCTGTGTTTGTACTGTCTATTGCTGTTAGCATTGTTTTTTTTATATTACTATTGGTGTTAGTAGTATTTTCGGGAGATGTGAATCTCCCTGCTTTGTTTGTGTTTGCATTTTGTTTTGTTTTCTTCTTACTGCGCTTCCTCTTTCCTTTCGTAGCTATTTTCCACTCCTCCCCACTCTCTTCATCGGATGATGGGAGATCTGAGGAGTCAGAAAGAGGTAACGGCAAATTTTGTGCGTCTGTGTGTGTTTCTGTGAATGTTTGTGTTGCTGTTTTTATTGATGTTGGCTCCTTGTTATTTATGTGTGGTGTATGTGATATGGGGGAGGGAGAGGCAGTCTTGGAATTTTCTTTTTTTTCTTCTGTTTTTGCAGTTTCTGTTGTCTTTTCTGTTGTGGTTATTGCTGATATTTCTGTTGTTGTTTTTTGCGTTGCTGGTGGTGTTGGTAGTAAGGTTTTTCTGTTGGGGGTATTTGGTAGTTGCTTCTGTTGTTGTTGTTGTTGTTGTTGTTGTTGTTGTTTTTGTTTAGCGGCCAGAGGGCAGTCCTTTTTCAGATGTGCTTCGCTGTTGCATAGGTAACAGCGAGGTCGCCTGCCCTCTACCACCACATACAGCTTGTGGTCCTCTGCCAATCTAATGTTTGGAGGAATTTTCTGTGAAGCCTCCTCCGTGATGTGGAGAAGGATTTCCAGATTTTTCCCTCCCCAGTTCTTTTCCTCTCCGACCGTAATCTCCAAAATATTTGCCTCCTCCATTTCCAGGCACACGGCCGATATCAGCCATTGGGTGTCCACCTCCGATGGCACATTTTTTATCATAACTTTGGTCACTCTCTGTCCTAGATAACTCGGTATCATTACCAAGTCATCTGTGCGGAGAGAGAGTGTCGAAAATTGTTTAGCTAAATTTTCATCCAGAAACCTTACTTGCACCGTTCCGAATTTCCTTCCCCAGGTGACATGATTCTGATAAGGCCAAATTTTTCTAAGACAAACTTCAATTTTATCTGTGCTAACATTTTCTACACGTCTGGTTTTTGTGTTTACCAGTTTATAAATGATGCACTTTTTGTTTTTCATTTCTATAATATCTTTTGGGATGTTAATTCTGACATCATCTCCTTCTTTCGTAAGAAGGGATTTTGTGTCTTTTATTTGTTTTTGTGTGAATGTCACTGTTGTTCTTTTTTCCTTTAGAGCATTTGCGAAATTTGTTTTTGTTGTGCTGGCGGACATGTTCTTCTGGATATTTTTGTTTATGTTGGTGTATGTACTGCCTGGTTCAAAGGTGGTGGTAGTGGCAGCAGAGTTTGTTGAACAGGTGATGGTGTCATTGCTGACGGCCGATAACTTTACTTCCTTGTTGTTGCTGTTGTTGTTGTTGTTGTCGTTGTTGCTGTTGTTGTTGTTGTTGTTGTTGTTGTCGTTGGTGGTGGTGATGATGGCGTCAGCAGCAGTGGTGCTTACGTCAGAGACATTTGTGACGGTTTTCACGCATGGTTTTGTAACCTTGGTTACAGTTTTGTTTTTGTTGTTGGTGTTGGTGGTGGTGGTGGTGGTGGTGGTGGTGAGAGGGCTGTTAGTAGCTGTACTCACAGTCTTTGTGACGTTTATAGCAACTGCGTTCGTGTCACTGCATGAGCACGCGCTATTCTGTTCTTTTTTCTCTTCTGGCATCTGAAGCCTCGGGAAATGCTTGTCAAAAGAACAAGACAAGCGTTCCAAAATTATGTTTCTCGACATTTTTCAAATGTCAAGAAGGAAATTTTTGTATTTTGCTAGGGCCGAAACTGCCCCTGGGGGTCAATTCCTGCCCTTGAAAATACACACAAATGAAGCCTAGGTGCTTCGCAACAAAATTATTTAAAAATTCCAACAAAATGTGGACAGTAAAAGGTCAAATAAACGTTTACCTTCGCAGCCGATGTGACAGCACGTCCGTGGGAAGAGATAGATAGATAGATAGATAGATAGATAGATAGATAGATAGATAGATAGATAGATAGATAGAAAATGGACAAATTACAAAGTAGAGCTTTTCTTTGGGGGGGGGGGATAATTTCGATCAAAAGGGATCGCGGATAAAAAAAGTGGGGATTTCGATCAAAAGGGATCGCAGGAAGAAATTTAAAAAAAAAAAAACGTGGGTGGGGCGGCGATCAATAGGGATCGTGTATCACAGTCAATGTAAAAAACGGGGAACAGATTAGGTTTATCCGTGGAGAGGATTCTTTTGCCATAGCTATCAGTGTTACAAAAACCGTTTTTCCTTCCCGTTTAAAGGAAGATGGCGGAACAATATTCACGATAGACTCGGCTGATAAGTGGGCTCGTCCCACACGCGACAACAGCCGTTCGACGAAGGTCCACAGCTCTGAAATATCTGGACACTGCACGAATGCGTGCAGAACGGTTTCGTCGCTCTGACCGCATCTCGGGCAGGTCGGTGCGGTGGTTTTCGAACCGTGTCTGTAGATCTTCTCTCGAACTGGTAGTGCGTCTCGATAGCATTGCCAAGCCAGGGATCTCTGGAAATTATCCATAGGCCCCGGCCCGAACGTCGTCTTGAAAAGGCGGGTTAGGAATTTCTCGTCGACACCCAGGTTTGCCCCGAGAGTGTCGTCAGACCTCCCCTCCACTAGTCCTCTATAGAACGCATTGGTCGTTTGGAAGGTGCACAAGTTTGATCCCGGACGGCAGAGCTGTTGTAGAGCTTGGCGACACTCGCGGTGCCAATCGCCCAGTTTCGGTCTCTTCCTGATCCATGTTTGCAGTTCAGTGAGTGAGACGAGCTGCGGGAAGGCGTGCTTCTCAAACGGTGCCCACACCTGTTCACCGTCGTCAATGACGTTCCAGAGATGCCGCAGTCTAAGCGCATGTCTGCGCATCATTAACCACGGCATCGCCAGTCCTCCATGTAACGGTTGTTGACAGCAAATGGATCGCCTCACCATCGGAACGCCACCCTTCCACAGAAAGCGGAAAAGTATGCGTTCTAGTTTCGTGATGGTGACATCGGGACAAGGCACGACGGTCAGGCGGTAATCGATGACTGATGCGATATACACATTAGCCACCTCCGCCCGGCCTTTTAGAGATAACTTTCTCTCGGCCCATGTTTGGCTGAGTTTGATCAATCTACTGGTGATCTCGTCCCAGTTCTTATCCATTTGGAGGTCCGGACTGAACAAGACCCCGAGCAGTTTAACCGGTCCGTCCGTCCAGCGTCCCACTACGGAGTCACTGTTGGATGGTATGGGCTTGCTTCTCCAGGTGCCGAGTAACAAACCCACTGACTTTTCCGGGTTAATCTTTGCTCCTGTCACCGTTTCGTATTCTTTAAGTGTCTCGCCTAGCATCTCGACGTGCTTTTCGCTCGACACTATGACGGTGACATCGTCCGCATATGCAGACACGCTCGTCCCGCAACCCAGCTCTCGTGGGATACCCCTCAGTGTCGCCAGCTTCCGCAGTAGTGGTTCGAGCATCAATACATACAGAAGCGCCGACAGGGGACATCCCTGACGGACCGAACGCGTGATGTCGAACGGTTTTGACAGGTGACCGTTTACCCGAATTACCGATCGGATGCCGCTATACAAGGCAGCGATCCAACCGCGGAAGACGGGACCAAAGCCAGCTGCCCTGAGGACGTCCGCCAGGTATCGATGGTCGACCCTATCGAAGGCTTTAGATTGATCTAAATTGATCAGCGCCCCACCCATGCCAGGATCCTTAACTACCCTGTCCATGATGTAGCGCATGAGGTGGAGGTTGTCATGGATACTTCTGCCCGGCACGGCGCATGTTTGCGCCTTGTCGACCAGTTTATCGATGACAAGCGCCAACCTCTCGGCTATTACTTTGGCCAAAATTTTCAAATCTGCGTTGAGCAGAGTGATGGGCCTGAAATTATCTATAAAATTCCTCTTGTTTGGGTCTTTCTTCAGCAATGTCACTGCACCTCGGCTCACGAAACCGGGAATTCTCCCGTTTTGTTGCCAGTTTCAGTAGACTGATGCCAAGAGGTCGCCAAACAAGTCTGGCATTTGACAATACAGCTCGTAGGGTAGACCATCCAATCCAGGCGACTTATCCCTCATGCAGCCCGCCATAGCATCCCTTACTTCAGCAGCTGTGAGGGGACCCTCACAACACTCTGCCTCTCCCGCCGAGAGCCGCGGCAGGCCGGTCAGGTAGGCAGTGAAGTCCATCCTGCGTTCCAACCCACCGCTCGCACCGAACAGTCGAGCAAAGTGCTGTTGAAAGGCCCCACACATCCTTTCGGGTTCGAGCAAACTACATCCCTGTTCATCGATTAGAGACCGAATGGTGGCTCTGTTACCGCGTTGCGCCTCCGCCACCTGGGCTTCTCGCGCAGCTTCGATCCCTTCGTTCCTTAAGGCACGCATTTTAGCTCTGACGACGCAACCTTCGTGTTTGGCGTTGAGGTGTTGGTCGAGGGCCATCCTCGCAGCCAAAACGTTGGTTGCGCTGCCAGTTGTAAGTGCCTCTTCTAGTTTCTTAACTAAGTCTCCTTCTACTCTATTTCGATCTATCGCTAGTCCTTAACTAAACCTAATAGATTCCGATTTAATTGTCATTTTCAGGGCAAACCACCAGCGGTTGTTAACGATGGCTCCTGTTAACGCCCTCTTAATTAATTCGCTAATCCGGTTCCTGTAAACCTGCCGCGCTAAGAGCGAAGCGTTCAGTTTCCAGTCACCGGGACCCTGCCTATGTGTCTTATCTACGTCGAGCGTACACGTCACAAACTTGTGATCTGTGTAGCTGACTATTTTATATTGTGGACATCCTACACTATCTCTATCCGCTGTCCTACATAGAACTCTATCTAGATACGATCTCGACGATCCGACGCGGTTTGTCCAAGTCTACGTTGGCACGTTCGGATGGTCGAGTCGGAACCTGTCAGACAAATGGAAACGTCTGAGCAGGTCTTTGAAGCACTTACATCCCCTTCTACTCCTATCCACTCCCACATAGTCTATATGCGTGTCCAAGGTAGCGTTCCAGTCCCCTACTAACAGTAAAGGTCGTGACGTTCCCAGGAAAACCTCTAGACGTCTAAAGAAATCCGCCCGACCCGTTAAGGACGGTGCATACACTGCCACCAGACGGAAAGCACACCCGTTTGTGCCATCGACGTCCAAGACAACCAGTCTACCCTCCGGGTTTAGGAATATTGGCCTTACTTTTAGGTTCAGACTCTTCCGAAAAAGCACCGCGGTACCACCACCACCCATGTTTGGCAAACAGGGAGGAAAATAAATGTCGAAATGTCCGCCAAACATGGACTTGAGGGCCCGCAGGTTACTGAGTCTGGTTTCACTGATAGCTATGATTTCTATGTTCTTTGACTTGATGTCATTTAGAAGGTAACCTTGCTTCCAAGCTGACGCCAAGCCACGTACATTTACACAACCTAATTTAAGCATAGTTGAAGTCGAAATTTGTGTTTCATACACGACAGTAATAGAGACAAGAGAGAAGGTTACTTACTCGTTTCGAAAGTTTTAGCTTCCTCTTCCTTTGAAGTATCTTGGATGAGGTTTTTGAAGAGTTTCTTTGATAAATATTTTTGGAACCCCCCAACCGCATTCGGAAAGAGGGTTTTGAGTGTGTGGTGTTGCGTTTGTGTGATGTGAACTATTTTGATGTGTTTCGGTGGTGTAGTGCGTGGATGATTGTTAAGCTTATAATCATCTTCAGAAATGTTTGTTTGAGATATGATGTAGTCCATTAGTTTTGTGTTTTTTGTGTCTATTGCTGATAGCATTGTGTGTGTTTTTGTGATGTTGGTGCTGGTTTGTTTGTGCAAGGGGCTTTCAGCGGTTACATATTTCCCTGCTTTGCATGCATTTAATTTAATTTTGGGGTTGTTTTTTATCTTTTTCTTTTACTTCCTGTGGCTATTTGCCATTCTGTAGAACTTTCATCGTTAGACGAAATGTCTGACGAATCAGAAGGGGGTAAAGGCAAAGCATTTGGTTCTATTTGTGTGTTTGTCGATGGTGTTGTGGTGTGTGGTGTGTGTGTTGTTGGGGAATTGGGAGTAGTATTGGTCTTTTCTTCGTTCTCAGTGGTTGTCTTCTTGGTTGTTGTTCTTGGTGTTGGTGCTGGTCTGTCTTTAGTTGTTGGTGGTGGTGTTGTTTCTGTTTTTGACTCAGGTGGTGGTGCTGTTTGGTTGGGTTGGTTTGTTCGTTGTTGCCGTTCTTTCGTTAGATAGATAGATAGATAGATAGATAGATAGATAGATAGATAGATAGATAGATGCATGTACATGAACACATATATCCGTAATATATATCCATACAAATTAGTGCAGCTTGGGTTAATTTTCCATTTCGCTATGTTTGGCTGAACACACACGAGTGGAGAGTTAGCTTGCTCACCAATTTTATGTTGATTTGTTCATATCTTCTAACAACTCGTACTGTCCTTGTAGAAGAAACGTCGTCAAAATCGTTAATTTGACGATGTTGACTCAGCTTTCCGTTTTATTTATGGCTATCTTTGGAGCAATAGACGTATTATTGTGGTATTATGGTCGTATTTCTGTTGTACTGTATAGGAGTAAAGTGAGTAAAATGTATTAAAACAGACGTCCGCCGAAGAAATTAGTCGGGAATTTAGTTATATAGCGTTGCAAGTTTATTAGTATTAGAAAATGCAATAGAGAGAGGTGGACGCAGTGAGAAGATATGATGAAGAAAGCGAGAGGGAAGGAGGACAGAAGAACAGAACCGGAGACAGAGAGAGAGACAGACAGAGAGAGGAGGGAGAGTGAAATAAGGAGAAACGTACGGGTAGAAGAATGAAAATGGGAGGAGAATAAGAAGGACAGACATAGAGAAGAGTAAGGTGAGACAAGACAGAGAGAGACAGAGAGAGAGAAGGTGACAGGGATAGGGGAGAGGGGGAGGGATGGAATCAAACGTTATTTTTCTAAATGTTCATGAATGATTTTAAAGAGAAATGACTGATTAACTGTCATGTTTAAGAAGTTTCCTTCAAAACCACGTTACGTGTGTGTGTGTGTGTGTGTGTGTGTGTGTGTGTGTGCGCGCGTATATATATATATATATATATATATATATATATGTAGAAGGTTGAAAAGGAACACACGAGTTGATATGTATAAGGAAAAAAGTCAAGGTAGAAAATGCTAAAATAATTTTATCATAAAAAACATTTTAGTACCGGTTTCAGTCGTATACACACACACACACACACACACACACACACACATATATATATATATATATATATATATATATATATATATATATATAGGTGTGTATCTATGTGCGTGTGTAGTGTGTGTGTTTAATATCAGTATTTACATGTGTTTGTGTTTGTATGTGTGTATGTGTGTGTATTTGTGTGTGTCTGCACCTCACGTATGTATATGCATACAATCATACATACGCTATCATTTGTGCGGAGGCAGGAGGTGACGCATATGCACTATCATTTGTGCCGAGGCAGGAGGTGACGCACATGCACAGTTTATCTAAACTGAATTCTACTTATTCCAATTTGAGTTTTCCTGCGATAGCGGACATCAAATGAACTTTCTTTTTCTCGGTATTTCAAGAGGTCTCGTTATTTTGTATACGGATTGTATAGTTATTTCTTTCATTGGCCAGTTTGAAATGTTGCTATATTAAAGAAAAGACAAGACTTCGTTTTTATCGTTTCATCTGTTCTGTTTTCATTTATCGATTTCATTATTATATCAGAATTTTCATTTATTTTAATTTACGATTCATTTTATCATTGTGGTATTACCGCTTTTACATTTGAAAATCTAGTTGTTGTTCAGGACCTACTCAGTGATTTTGTAAACATATCCTGTTTGCTTTAAATCGTTTATGTGAATATACAATAGAATATATTGGAAATGTTAACAAAAATATCATTATATTAGCAAGAAAGCAGTTCATGAAATAGCTGGTCCAAGAAGTTGATCAAAACGCATGTATTGGAAAACTTGCCATCCCCAAAAGGACAACGACGTTATACCCAAACGATTAACATTTGGTTTCTCGTTTAGAACCAGCAATGTGCGCCGTAACTAAAGACTTACGGAAATCCGAATCCAACTTAGACTTGACATAGTGGACAAATTTTTTTTAATCTAGAAGAGGATTCCAAGGACAAATTTCATTCAGACGCAGAAAAAACAAAATATCTGTACGTTACAGACAAAGACTCACCTTAACATTCTCCTGAAAAGCATTGTAAAAATATAACAAAACAAACCCTAATGTATACAACGCAATCCCAGAAAATCTCAGGAATAACCAACAAATTTGTAGAAAGTCAGAAAAGGATAACCAGCAAGGTAACACCTATACAGTGCACAGAATAACCACACACCTAGTTTCTTATTTCTATTTATATATATATAGATTGATTTACGTGTATTGATCAAATATCCTAGAATATGTCAACTCAAAAATTAGACAAGTGACAAAAATATAAAACAGAACTGAAGCATAACTATCATCGATTGGTAGGACGGCATACAAATTCCTACCATTTCGGCATTATAGAATTTACCAGCCGATCAGAAATACCTACAAATAATAGACGAGACTTTTATAATAGATTAACAACGATAAGCGACCAGCAAATAAATTTAATAATGTAATCGAAAAGGTCCTTCCTATGTATTCTACAAATACTCGCCATGGATAAAGAAAGAAAGTAAAATGTTTTTCGAAATAAGCATGGGATGCTACGATGTGGAAAAGATTGCAAACTGGTGGAATTTAGAACAGGGCTGTACAGTGATGATGGCCTAGCAATCTCTCAAAACAGGAACAGTTATAACTTAGTCATTTAAAAAAATAAATAAATAAAATAAAAAAATATCTAATAAATACTTTCGAGGAGTTGATATACTACAGTATATAAACAATGTTTGCTTCATCAACAGAAGGAATGAAGTGATATGAAGCTGCAAACCAGAATGCATTCATTTTCAAAAGCTGATTTAAGCTGTGAAATGGAATCTCATTTCTGAACGCTGTTCTTCGGCCGGCTTGTCTACCATATGAAATTTTGGGGAGGTGGGAGTCGACAACTAAGAATTATTGTTTTGTTGTTATTCCCATTTATTTATTTTTTTTTCGTATTCTTAAAGAGAGTTAAGGTGTGATTAAGTCAGATCGTTTAAAACTTTGTTGTTGTTCATTGTTGTGCTTTTGTTTAAGATAGGAAAGTGTGATCTATGGAGATTTGGCCGTCATTTCAAGTAGTCTGAGTTCGTACAGAGATAAACAGCGACTATAAAACAAAAACAACAAAAGCACAAAAATGGATTTCAGTATTAACAACGCACCCTCTCTACTCAAGATCTAGAGACATGCAGTAAAGAGGGTATTTCATTCATGAGGTCTCAAATGGCGACGAGAGGACTTTGAGAAACCTTGCTGATTGATTCAATAACCGAACGATTAGAAAAATAATTTATTAGTTAATTGGTTAATTAAGTAACTAATAATAATAAAAGAAATGAATTAGAATCAATGGATGTGTTTATCATAGGCATAATAATTCTCCCGAGATACAACAAAACATTAAAAATATCGATAATAACAAGCAAGCTTCTTGCAGCCACCAAATCAACAGCCACCAAATCAACAGCTACTAACAACAGTTTCAGAAAAATCAAGTGAAAAGTTATAATCAAAGATCACCCCACCCACATTGCATTTTCTGTGTGGCTGTTTCAATGTATATGTTTTAATAGTGATTTTTGTGATAAAGACTCACCAAGGTCATAAGGATTTCCATTTGGTAATATTGCTTTCAAATTTTAGTACAAGGCCAGTAATTTCGGGAGAGGGAGCCAGTCGGTTACATCGACCTCCATGCTCAACTGTTCCTTATTTTATCGACCCTGAAAGGATGAAAGGTAAAGTCGACTCTAGTGGGATTTGAACTCAGAACGCAAAATGTGCAGCAAAACATTTTCGTTAGCATGCAAACGATTCTGCTAGCTCACCATCTTATCCATTTCGAAATATTCTTTTCTACTCTAGGCACAAGGCCCGAAATTTTGGGGGAGAGGGCCAGTCGATTAGATCGACCCCAGTACGCAACTAGTACTTAATTTATCGACCCCTAAAGGATGAAAGGCAAAATCGACCTCGACAGAATTTGAACTCAGAACGCAAAAACAAACGAACTACCGCTAAGCATTCCGCCCGGCGTGCTAACGTTTCCTATTTCTTTATTGCTCACAAGGGGCTACACATAGAGGAGACAAACAAGGGATTAAGTCGATTACATCGACCCCAGTACGCAAGTGGTACTTAATTTATCGACCACGAAAGGATGAAAGGCAAAGTCGACCTCGGTGGAATTTGAACTCAGAACGTAACGGCAGACGAAATAACGCCAAGCATTTCGCCCAGCGTGCTAACGTTTCTGCCAGCTCGCCGCCTTCTATTTCGGAATATTAAATAAATCAGTCTGCCGAGGTCGACTTTATCTTTCGTTCTTTTGAGGTCGATAAAATAAGTATCAGTTGAGCACTAGGGTCGATGCAATCGACTTGCCCTTTCCTCGGGATTGTTGGCTTTGTCCCAAAATAAATCAATAAGGCAGTGAATTGGCATAGTCATTAGCACGCCGGGCAAAACGGTTAGCGACATTTCACCCGTCTTTACGTTCTGAGTTAAAATTCCACCGAGGTTCGATTTAGCGTTTCATCCTCTCGGCGTCGATAAAATAAATACCAGTTAAATACTGGGTCGATGTAATCGACTATGAACTTGTATCAAAATTGTTGGCCTTGTACCAAAATTTGAAACCAATAGTAAATAAATCCGTCTTTTATTCCGAATGTAATAACTTTTTACAGATATGCAAAATAAGGAAAAAAATCATTTACTTCAGTAGGCGATGTATATTAATTATACAATACATCGGCTGATGAAATAGTATTGCATTGTAATTATTGCGGCTGTTGATAATGATGATGATGATGATGATGATGATTTTGAATCTTACAACCCCATTCGTAATAAGTATTTGTGAAAATAATTAGCTAACAGAATGTGTGCATGGGCGTGTGTATGTGCATATATATATATATATATATATATATATATATATATATATATATATATATATATATATATGTACATGTATGTATGTATATATATATATGTATATTTTAATAGTACATACAGTATATATATATAAATATGTAATTTATGTGCGTATGTATGTATGTATGTAGGTAGGTAGGTAGGTAGGTATAATGTAATTGCTTGGAGCTATTTGTGAAAATGGAAGTTTTAATACGTAGATATTTGATAATTGATTGTACGATATCCTAATTAAACTACAGTAAATTGTGACAAAAACAGATTTTTATTTCTAGTTTTACTAATAAAACGATAAAACCTCTCCAATGTAGTATCTACATTTCGTCTGTGGCTTACCATATTTTTTTGTTGCTCAAATTCATGTTTAATTCTTCACAGCAAGACCCGTGACAACTTATCGTCTGTTCAAAACAAAAGAAAAGTTAGGATTAACAAACACTATTCGTGAACTTTAAAATTTGATTGAAAACTTGTAAAATATTTTAGGATCATTGTTTGCCTATATGCTTCTTATTTCCTTGTATTTCTTCAGGCTCTTCGAACACTCTGTTCACTTCTCACCGTGGTCAAATCTAAATGCCATCTTTCCAACGATGATGAAATACACCGTCCAAGGCAGCACAGTGGCAGAAACGTTACAGCGGCGAGCTGGCAGAAACGTTAGCGGTATTTCGTCTGCCGCTACGTTCTGAGTTCAAATTCCGCTGAGGTGTGATGGTGGGTGGGTGTTTGTGTGTGTGGTCACCAGTGGAGTGTACGAGTATTAATGCTTGTGAAGCCATTGGTAGTAACTTTGAGGTTTTAAACTGCGTATTGTCCATGGTTATAGAAGATAACACGCAATATTATTTCCTTGATATGAACAGCAGTTATGTATTTGTGCTGCAGAATCTAGCTCGTCATATCCTTAATTGAAAGATATTTTCGAGATCTCTGTCACTGAAAGAGGTGCAGTTTTAATATGAAGTGACAAGATTGCATGTAGATGATAGCTGGATGCAGAAAGTTAGGTATGAATGAAGGCTAGTACAAGCTACATAAGAAGGAGTGTTTCTAGAAGTGACAGAAATCAAGTTAATTATACACAGAATGAAGTGTATGAGAGACATAACTGAATCAAGCTAACACAAAAATTGAGAAAATTTTAATTAGTGGCTGCTTCCTCAATGCATTCTAAAATGGAATCACAATGATGGGAAAGCTAACTTGTTGAACCAGCTGGTGTATCTATTCAAAATGAGGAGGCTGTGGTCCTCTCCAAGAGTTAGAGACTGTTCTTCTGCAGCTGCATGTGAACCAATTCGAGCATTTAGGGTTGTGATTTTGGTCACCTGCCTGACTGTATGAGATGCATTGCGATTGAAGGACATTTACTGTAATGGAAGAAAGCGAAAAATTAGTAAAGTTCCTTTCAATCAACTTAAGGGATCTTAGCGCAGAGAATGAGTTACTTATAAAATATGTGAATGCATGTTGGGTTGGTTGGATGAGTCAACAAAATTAGGTGGTGGTTAGATGTTGTTTTGTCTCAGGTCAGTCATGTTTTAACAAGATTATGATCACAGATGTCGACGTCATACCCATTCCATCAGTTTTGTCCAATGCCTCCAGTTGACAGAGGTGTGATTCGAAAGAATCGGGCTGCTATTTCTTGCTGATCACTTAAAAACGATAGAGGCGTTTTGTCGGCTCACATATCTTACATCTATCGAATGACTCGATAAGGGCTTGCTTTGGAGTGATCAAGAGTGGTTGGTGAAACTGTATTGTCAATCAGTGATACGAGTAGATGATGGTGGTACTAGGTGTTGCAGATTACCATAATATAGCAAATTGATATAGCAAACTAATATAGAAAATTCAGGCAGACGGTGACCTACATAAGATATTCCCAATGAATTGAAATTTCCTTCTTGCCTGAAGAAGGAAACTCAAACTCAATGACAAGTGCTGAACACTTTCTAATTTGGAGACAATTTCAAAACTTAATTTTCTGCTTGTAGGGAGATGGAATCTAATTGCTGATATCAAATTTTGACACACGGTCAACAGGTGTAGGGTTTAGTCTATTACATCGACCCCAGTGCTCAACTGGTACTTATTGTATCAACCCCGAAAGGATGAAAAGCAAAGTCGACGTCGGCAGAATTTGAACTCAAAACGTAGACAGATGAAATGCCGCTAAGCATTTTGTCCGGCGTGCTAACGATTCTACCACCTCGCCGCCTTGAGAGGAAATAATCTAATTATTATTAGCAGAAGGTGACAGCGACAGATATATTTGGGTCGTAATGGTATTTATCAGAGACGTGTAGTTTTTCCAAGCTTGTTTGATCAGTCGAAAAATAGTTACAAAGAATTTCACTAAATAAAATGTGCATAAGTACAAAAGATAGAGAAAAAAGGGAAATGGGCCAATGCCACAAATTTAGATATTCTATTGATATCACTCAGCTACTAATAAAGATAAACTTTTCACCCTCTAAGCATAAAAATAAATTTTCTTTAAAATGAATCCATAATCTTCCTGGAATACGCATATACTTCGTACTCCCAACCCACATCTTCTAGAACAAGATGCAGTCTTATAGGTAATTGTATCAGCATTGGGTAAAAACTGCAATATCATTTTCGAACAGATCACTCTACCTAAGGTCCGAAAGAGTTCCTTATTAACTCATATGATGGACAGTGCGGTGTGATTATTCTTTCGAACCTTTTCCATATTGTAGTGTTTAGTCGTCTTAATAGTACCAAGCAGGAACTGATCCTTCTCTACATAGAGAGGTCACAGCTCTGGTACAACAGGCATGTGATAAGAATATCGCAGGAAAGAATTGCGGGACGTATTCTTCAAGCCGAACCAAGCGGTAGGAGACCTAGAGGTAGACCAAGAACAAGATAGTTGGATAATATCCATACTCTCAGTCGGTCGTTCTTGGTAACCCAACCTCAAAGTCTAATGATGGTCGCTTCTCGTAGGAGTCTATGGAGGAGGTACCTGAGGATTGAACCCCCAACGACTCTCCCAGGAATAGTGGGTAGAGAAGGTGGATGGATGGATAGATTAATTCTTAATCTCTGTAAATTACCTCTCCTTTATCTTTAGATAACATTACAAAGCAAGCCCTCTGCTGGACAACCCAAAGGAAATAGAATCTGGCATTCTGAAAACAACAAGGAGATTCACAGGAACAGAAGATCTAGCAGGCGGCTTCAGTTGAGGACAACAATCCACTGCCAAGCATCGAGAGAGATAGAGAAACCCTACTCTCCATATGGAGTAAATGAATTAATGAATATATATATATATATATATATATATATATATATATATATATATATATATATATATATATATATATACATATATATGTATATATATGTATATATATGTATACATATGTATACATATGTATGTATATATATATATATATATATATATATATATATGTATATAGATATATCTCTCTATATATATATGTATATAGATATATCTATCTATATATGTATGTATATATGTATGAATGTATATGTATGCATGCATATATATATATGTGTGTATACATATATGTCTATATGTATATATATATGTCTATATGTATATATATATATATATAAATATATATATATATATATGTATATATATATATATGTATATTTGTATATATGTATGTATATATATACATATATATATATATGTATGCATATGTATATGTATGTATACGTGTATATATATATATATATGTCTATATATATGTGTGTATATATATATATATATATATATATATATATATATATATATATATATATATATATATATATATATATATATATATATATATAAATACTGAATTGTAAGCATATATATATATATATATATATATATATGCTTACAATTCAGTATTTCTTTCAGCCTTGTTCTGGAAGTCTAATATGTTTCAATCTATATTTCGCTTACATCTTCAAGTTTAAATATCTTCCTATTACTTTTGCCTTTTCAGGTTGAGACAACTTCTCTTGATATGTTCTAGAAAGTTTGTTGTATTTCTTGACTTAAAGGAAGATTTTGTCTGCTTCAATATTTTCGTAAGCAGAGGTATATAACTTCTCTGTTTTCCTTAGTTTTGATCAGATGTTGTTGCAACTAAATGCGGTTCGGGTTTACGAAATTCTTTCATCTCCTTTAAATTTTTTTCCATCTTGAAAATTTTTTTTTTTTTTTTGTAAATATGAAAGATCTAAAACTTCCATTCGTTCATCTTATATTGAAGAAAATTTAGCCTTCTCAAATCTGCTATATGAAAGAATTTCAGTATTTGACATCTAAGAGATGCTACTCCTATTGTTGTTAATACTCTCACTGTCTTCAAGGTAACTTATTTGAGTATTTGGGGAAAGTTTCTTCGATTAATTGTTTACTAAAGTGTCTAGTGTCTTCTTCCTGTTGTATATGTAGTTCACTGTTCTGGATTTCTTGTTATTGCAGTGAACGGTCTTCTAGCAATAGTGTGTATGGTAACGGTCTTCTAGCAATAGTGTGTATGGTAACGGTTTTGGATGTGAAAATATGTGTGCAAATAAAAGTTTAAAAGTTTGTGAAACAAACCTCTGTTTTTTTTTGGGGGGGGGGGGCGGGGGGTTGCTGTGTACAACCTGTTACCAAGGGTAGATTTTCCTTGGATAATTCAAAAGTTATCTTTTTCTTTTTTCCAAAGAAAATTTCATTTCGTAATACTTGAGACAGTATTATTTCGTAATACTCGGAGACAGTATCAAAAGTACATCTTCCCACTACTACAGCGAAAGATGATGATGATAATGATACGGGAAAGCAAAGACATTCTGGGATTACGAATTTCCGACTTGAGTATCACCGACCGGACATGGTCGTATTGAACAACAAAAGCAAATACTGTCAGATCATTGGCGTGTCCATACCAGACGACGTGATTTGACAGATGAATGACATCTGCATGAAAAAGTAATGTCATAGTAATAATAGAGCGGCGATCTGGCAGAATCGTTAGCACACCAAGCAATTTTGCCCGTCTTTACTTCTTGAGTTCAGATTCCACCGAGGTCGACTTTGCTTTTCATTCTTTCGGAGTCGAGATAAAAAGTACTAGTTTAGCGCTGGGGTAGGTGTAGACGACTTAACCCCGCTCCCGAAATTGCTGGTGTTGGGCCAAAATTTTGAAATACTTTCTACTATAGATACAAGGCCTGAAATTTTGTGGGGAGGAGTTAGTCGATCACATCGATCCTGTGCTCAACAGGTACTTATTTTATCGACTCTTACAGGATGAAAAGCGAAGTCAACCTCGGTGTAATTTGAAATCAGAACGTAAAGACGGGCAAAATGCGTTATTTTGCCCGGTGTGTTAATAATCCTTATTTCTTTATTGCCCACAAGGGGCTAAACATAGAGGGGACAAACAAGGACAGACAAAGGGATTAAGTCGATTACATCGACACCAGTGCGTAACTGGTACTTATTTAATCGACCCCCAAAGGAGGAAAGGCTAAGTCGACCTCAGCGGAATTTGAACTCAGAACGTAGCGGCAGACGAAATACCGCTAAACATTTCGCCCGGCGTGCTAACGATTCTGCCAGCTCGCTGCCTCAGTATCAATAATTATGGTTTCAAATTTCAGTACAAGGTCAACAATTCTAAGAGGAGGGAGAAGTTTAATATATCCACCTTAGCACTTGACTGGTATATTATTTTATCGATGTTGAAAGGATAAAAGGTAAAGTCGACCTCGGTGGTATTTAAATTCACAACGTAAAGGGCCGGAAAAGCGACCACTACGCATTTTCTCCGACCCTCTAGCGATTCTGCCAATTTTGAGCAGGCGGTAGTAGTCCAGTAAGTTTCAGCTGGCTGTGGTAGTCGATTACATTAATCCGAATACTTAACTAATACTTAATTTTATTCATCTCGAATATTTGAATTAGAAAGTTGACATTGGCAGAAATCGAAATCCATTTGTAAAGAGCTGCAAAAATTCTACAAGATATTTTGCCTGATATTCTAAAGATTTTAACAAGGAAATAAAATATTTATTAGCCAGAGGAAGTATTAATACCGAGAGGTAGTATTTATCCACACTTAAACATGGATGTTCCGTTAGAACAAACTATACTGCGATAGTTAACAGGAAAGAACCTCTCATATTGGCTTTTTCGATAAATCCCCACATCCTCCTGCACAGAGAATACCAGAACATGGGATTTCTACCTTGTTTAGCCTTGTCAATGAAGGATACTCGACCGCTAGAGGCAGCAGCAATTCATCTCCCCGCCAGTGATATATATATATATATGTGTGTTTGTGTGTGTGTGCGTGTGTGTATTGCTAGGAAAGACAACAAAAGAAAGGAATTTATCTTTAAAAATATGTGACACTTATTCGGTAGCCATGATAAAACTCCGAGTTTCGGATGCCGGGGTGGGTGGTCCACGCCAACATCTCTTCAGTTATCCGGCCATTGAGAATTCCTGTGAAAAATGACCGTCAAAAAAAGGAAAATTACTGTATAGAGACCATCATTAAGACTAATAGACCCCCACCCCGGCATCCGAAACTCGGAGTTTTATCTTGGCTACCGAATAAGTGTCACATATTTTTACAGTTATATATATATATATATATATATATATATATATATATATATAATAATAATTTTCCCAGAGGATGTAGCAACCGTTACCAATATAGCATAAGAACTTACCTTAGGAGATCATTAATTAGATTCCTTAAGGGTCGTTCTCACAGTTTATATTTATATCATAAGGTTTTTAAACTTTTAAATTTTCATATTCAAAAGAGACAGAGACTTCAAATTCGATATATCGATAAATAAATCGATATATCGAATTTGAAGTCTCTGTCTCTTTTGAATATGAAAATTTAAAAGTTTAAAAACATTATATATATATATATATATATATATATATATATATATATCTTATAATGAAGGAGGCCGGTTTATGGGGTTACCCTGGGTTTCTCGCCTTACGGCGTCGTATCTTCAGGCTCCAAACATAGCAACTGCTACTTATTTTATGTCGCGTTCAGCCACTTAGCTTATTAAAATATATATATCTGTGACAGGCGCAGTATTAATACCAAGACGTAATATTTATCCCCACTTAAATGTGAATGTTCTGTTAGATACCATGAGAGAAGCAGGAGAAAAACACGAGATCTGGTGGACTCGGCGCTGTCGGTAGTGGGGATTTATCTCCCCACTAGCGATATAAACAAGAGTGCATTTTGCGCCAAAAAGCCAATATGACAGTTTATCTCATGGGATCTACCACAGCGTAGTTTGCTCAAATAGAACATCCACGCTTAAGGGGAGATAAACGTTGCCTCATGGAAATACCGTACACTCTAAAATGTCGACCAAAAGTCTTTTCCGACTTCAATTTCTGTTATATCTCTGTCTTATGTGACACAAATTTATTTAATTACCCTTCATCATCATCGTTTCACTAACATTTGTGAGAAAAGGCATGAGTGGCACATCATGGATTATTGTGCATTGTGTATAATTAATTAATTGTAATTATGATTATTTAACCAGTTTTAGTGAACATATTGACTTTGCTACAAAGGGTTATTTAGTGCTTTCTTTTATTTTAAACATCAAGAATTAGACCATGCTGGAACACTGGATGAGGTAGGATTTATTAGAATTTTGTGCACCGGGTTCAGTCCCACTGCGTGGCACCTTGGGCAAGTGTCTTCTACTATAGCCTCGGGCCGACCAAAGGCTTGTGAGTGGATTTGGTAGACAGAAACTGAAAGAAGCCTGTAGTATATATGTATATATATATATATATATATATATATATATATATATATATATATATATATATATATATATATATATATATATATGTATGTGTGCGTATGTGTTTGTGTCTGTGTTTGTCCCCCCCCCCCAACATCGCTTGACAACCGATGCTGGTGTGTTTACGTCCCCGTAACTTAGCGGTTCGGCTAAAGAGATCGATAGAATAAGTCGTAGGCTTACAAAGAATAAGTCCTGGGGTTGATTAGCAATGTACTAGATAAGAAGTTTGAATTATTAATTATTGACTAACTAACCATTCGATCAGATTTTGATTTCTTGCTTATAAACTTAAAATAACCGATTCATAGAGATTAGTAGATTGCACAGCATCCTACCAAATTGAATGAGTATGAAGAATACAAGTAAAATGTTATCACCTTATTTGTGAATCGAAATCGTTGTTTCGAATTTCGTTGCTTGGGAGCTTTCGTCTTTATTTAAGCATAGACACTCAGCTGTATCTTTTACCTTTTAGCTTCTATTTATATCAGTCATCGGCTGGATTACCGCCTTGAAGGGGTTTAGTCGAAAGTAGTGACCCCCAGTACTTACGTTTTAAACTTTTTTTTTTTTTTCATTCTATCCAAATATTTTGCCGAACCGCTAATTTGCAGGGACGTAAACAATCCAACACCAGTAATCAAGCGGTAATGAAGACTTCCACAAAGGCACAAACACATAGATATAGATATATACATATGTATTTATATGTGTAACTACATCTGTATTTATCACTCTGTCTGTCTACGTGCATCTATAAGTGCGTGTGAGTGAGTGTATGTATGTATGTATATCTACATCTATCTCTCTCTCTCTCTCTCTCTCTCTCTCTCTCTCTCTCTCTCTCTCTCTCTCTCTCTCTCTCTCACTCTCTCTCTCTCTCTCTCTCTCTCTAAATATATATATATATATATATATATATATATATATATATATATATATACACGAAGGGCTTATGTCAGTCTGCCTATTAAATCCACTCTCAAGGTTTTGGTCGGCTGGGGACAATAGCAGAAGATTCTTGCCCAAGGTGCTATGCAGAGGGACTGAACCCGTTATTAAGGCATACACACAACTACACTCAGCTATGCAGCTAAATACTTCATAGGATTTCCCTCTGCTTTATATGAATGCTTATTTTGTTGTAATTTTTTTTATTACTTTAATATTTTGGTTTTGTATTATATTTCTATTGCTATTATCGTTTTTATTTAAAATTTGCTTGTTGTTGTTGTTGTTGTTTTTCATTAGCACTCAAAGTGGGGTTGAAATCGATTTTCATTTTCTCGAAGAAAGAAATTTAAACTTGTCTCGAAGCTATTTACGCAAATATCTCTTGTATTCAACAATGTCATTTGAGAATTTAGACTTGTTAAAATTCCGTGAGATTTCTCATGTAATTAGTTCTGCAGACAATGCTTTCAAAACATCAAAACAGACAGTGGATTCTCTTGCAAAACACTTTAATAATTTTAAAGGTTTGCCACAACAACATTCATTCATTCATTCATTTGTTCAATCATTCTATCAAGATTTTTATTTATATATTTTATTTTATTTTATTTTGTTCTGTGCTAGCTTCTTTGTGTATTTTGAGGATTATTTGACGATCTATATGAACCGGGTGTACACATGTAAGGAGGCGTGTAAGTGTTATTAGCTATATAAGTGGTAACTACACGACTCTACGTACGCACGCGCGTTTGTGCGTATATGTATGTGTTAAAAATGTTAATCCTTGATGAATTTGGTAAAGGACGATAATTCTTCAACGTTCGCCAAAAATTATTATTAAACTGTAGAGGCGAAAGGAAGAAGAAAACGTAGGAGGAGATGATGATGATGATGATCGTCATCATCATCCTCATCATCATCATAATAGATGCTGATTTTTAATTGCTAAAACAGCTTATCGCGATATTTCAACTGAGTATACTAAAAAATCTGAATTGTTCAGAGACAGACGTTAAATCCATCGGCATAGAAACAGTCACCGCTGATAATGACTTTTATAACGTTTAAATAATACTGAGTCGACGATAAAATTGAAAAATTACAGCGTACGCATATGCAAATGCGTTGATATCCCTTGTGGATTATCCTAAATATATTTCGATGTATTCCGATCTAAAGTTGCATACGACAACATCGACTTTACACTCACTTTATGGCTAAAAGAAGTAAGTTATAAATATAAACCCAAATGGTAGCTCTGAATGTTCCAATGTTTTTGGGGTTTTTTTAATGCGAATTATTAACACGTTTTTACTCGAAACACTAACTGTCAACAGTCCTTCGTTGTGATGCCATAGTAGGTACACCGTCGATTACGACGACGAGTGCTCCAGTTGATGCGGTCAACGGAACAGCCTGCTCCTGAAATTAACATGCAAGTTATGTGTACCCTTACCAGATACGCGTACCCTTAGCATAGTTCTCAGGGAATTCAGCGTGACACATAATGTGACAAGACCGGCCATTTTGGAATGCAGGTACAACTCATTTCTACCAGCGTGGACTGGAGCAACGTGGAATAAAGTGTCGTGCTCAAGGACACAACGCGTCCCCGGGAATCGAACTCACGAACTAACGATTGTGAGCCGAATACCCTAACCACTAAGCCACGCGCCATATTATATAACAAACATGACTGTTAATCCCTAAACATTTTTTCTCCCTCCGTTTTCTTTCTTTTTTTTTTCGTTCGGTCTCCTATTTTTTTACTCTTAATCCTTTCTCTCGAAGGGCGTAGGCTCGAAACGCCAAAGACTTTGCTTTCTATAAATTTGAACTATGCTTTAATATAGTAGTATCAGCAGATATAATTAAATAGTCAATGGCATGATCGTGATGTAACTGATATAATTTTCCTTGGCTTGTGCACTCGAGTGAATTTTTATCAAACATGGTTGATATAAGACAATTGATAACTTCCTAGTTCTCTATCCACTTCGATTTGATGCTTGTATGAGGACGTAAGCGGCAGGTATCTGGTTATTATAATATTGTTCTTTCGAGCAGCAATCATGATTCCTTTTACTGAATATCTTCTTGTAACGTCTTGTTTCTTATCTTTGCTTTCCCGTAATTTTTTTCTTTTTTTTTTTTTTTTTGGTTTGAGAAATTCAAAGTCAGCATCATTTTATCTATATGCTGCTCTTATCAGGTTTTAAACACAAAGTCCAAAAAATTCTGATAAAACTCTCAGTAGAAATACTGACCGGCATTAACATAACTAGATGCTTTGTATCTTATCTGAACGAAGATAAAACACTAAGAAATATTATGAGATTGTAACTCTGGGTTACATCACTTTGAAGCATCTTTATTTTGCAATTCTTTGTATACAGGATTTGTCGCACAGGAGCAAAACGATACTCTACATGTCCAGGTTTTATATACTGATCTGTGAAGCAACTTAAAGTCATTTATTTGTTTTGAACAATCTCGTTAAGGCAGAGAGGTACTTTATTTAAATACATTGCTTGCCTTCTCTCTCTCTCTCTCTCTCTCTCTCTCTCTATATATATATATATATATATATATATATATATATATATATATATATATATATATATATATATATATATATTCTCCCTCTCTTCCTCTTTCTGTTTTTCCTTTCTTTCTTCTCTCTCCCTTTCTCCCCTCTTGTCGAATTTCAATTTGTAGTCTTACTATCTTTGTATTACTGTTGCTGGATTTAAGAATGTCTGCGAAGCTCAGTTTTTGTTCAACGGAGAATTAATACAGAAACGATTTAGAGATTATCGCTCCTCAAAACATACAACATCTTAAAACTGACCATGCCACCCATCCCTAAATACAAGACTTGCATTTTTGAGGAAGAGTATGAAATAAAATATTAAT
>NC_142933.1:44128159-44140659 GCF_046866305.1 Octopus bimaculoides | reverse complement strand
TTCCTTCATCAGCTGCTACCATTCTAAAACTAAGCGTTTCGAAGAGTTATATATATATATATATGTTGTATAATTCGGGTGAACACCTCGTAACATGCATTTAATAACTCTTGTGTCGTTATTTTGGATACCACATGATATCCTACAGTGAAGATATATTCCAATGCTGGATACATAAGCGGAACTCCTCTTTACATAAGATTAACACAATGATAATATAACACGAGAATAGAGGATGACAGGCTTTAATAGTAGACAACAACATTTGTTTCGGCACCACACAGCAGCTTGAAGTTGCTGAGTTTATATTCAAAGATTATAATGGAAGAACCTGATAATTATTTATAATTATTATACAGTTGAATACTGCTCAACAACAGCCGTGAGTGGACGCTTCACCAGGGAGGAATACTAAAGGGTCAACCCTTTAGTATTCAGATTACTCTGTCAAATGTAATGCTTATTTATTAACATTGTTTTAAATTAGTCACGCATTATCTCATAGCTTTGAGATTTCGATGATGTGATTGTTTTTTTTTAGAATACCATTGAAGGTTAGGTGTGAGAGGTTGGATCTGGTCAATTTGATCATAAAGCAGATAGAATATTTTGGCCGGTTTAAACGCCAAAAATGTTAATTTCAGTTGTGTTCTTCTGGATACTCTGGGTAAACGCTGTACATTTCATTCAACCAATCAAGTTGTCGGGTTCCGAGTGACGTAAGAATAACCATATGAGTTAAAATTACAATAATACCACGAACCGCAACAATGACAATAACACAGACAGGTGAAACCGAAAAAATACTCGTCGGTGAACTTAGCATATATAATGAAGATAAGAGATTTTTTAATGGTTTTATATCTTTATTTTTTATATCTTCATTTTTTGCTAATTATATTTAATTTTATATTGTTCTTCTTGTCTCGCTTCATCCACTGCTTGGCAAAGTCGTTTTCAATTTCTTATCTATATTTTATGTTTTTTATTTAGCTGCCACCAAAGCTTAAATGAGATTAATTTTGTTCTATGTTTTTCTTCTTTAGTAATACTATGAGAACCGAGAAGGTCGTCTTGTCTCTGTTTTTGTCATTGTTGCGGTTGATCGTATTATTATAATTTTAACTCATGTGGTTATTCTTACGCCATCCGGAACCCAACAACTTGATTTGGCTGAATGAAATGTATATCGTTTATACAGAGTATCCAGAAGAACACAACAGGAATTAAGACATTATGACCGAGTATGATAACTATAGTTGGATAATGTTATGACGTGATTCATTTGAAAAAACCGTTAGAGATTTGGACGCTACCAGATAGTAGGATGGACAACACATACATACAAATATATATACATACATACACACATAGTTATATACACATATACACACACATACCTACCTATATACAAATATACATAAATGCATATTCATCCCCATATATACATAAATACAAATATACACACACATATATACATACACATATACATGCATCTACGCCTATAACCAAACAAATACATACGCATATACATATATATACATGTATACATATATATACGTATACACACACATATGCACATACATACATACAAGCATACAAATACATATATATATATAAAAAACCCATATGAATTTATATACATATACATATACAAGCCTACAAACACATACACATATACACATATATATACACACACACAAAACCTAATCACACATATATACATATGCATTCATACATATATATACACACATATATACATACATATATATATATACATACACATATACACACGTATACTTACAAACATACCTACATACATCTACATATATATATATATATATATATATATATATATATATATATATATATATATATATATATATATATATATATATATACATATATACATATATATACATACCCATACACACATACATGCACATGTATACACAATTATATACACACACAGATATATATATATATATATATATATATATATATATATATATATACACTCACATATATACATCTAAATATACACATTTTTTTTATATATAAAAAAATACATTTACACAAATACGCACCCACATCCAACTATAGTTATCATACTCGGTCATAATGTCTTACGTTTAAGATGATTCCCATACATTTCCCTGAGGAGAAGTTTACATTTTTAACATCGCCGATTCCTATGGATCGCATAAATTGTAATTCTTCGAAACATATGTCGGAATAAAGTATGCAGTTATAACATGCGTTTTCTCCATTCCTTAATTTTAAAAAATTTTTAATATATATAAATATATATATATATATATATATATATATATATATATATATATATATATATATATATATATATATATATATATATATATATATATATATGTTAATTCTCTAAATGAAGTATTAACAGTAACTGCACGATAAAGTGTAGTATATTGCCACTTAAGTGTGGCTGACCCCTAGGGGTGGATGTTACTGTTGCTTTTAGCTCCAGGAGGACATCTCCTCCAGCTGGCTTATCGACACACGACTGTGTCCTGTTTGCCAAGGGAAGTTATCCCTCTCACCTCGATCTGCAGCACGAACGTATCCGGATTTCAGGGTTATTTCCCTTCGTCGGCCTTCGACAGCTGATGATCTTGGTGAGAGAGACAAAAACCTGGCAAACTTATATCTTCTTTTCCAGTGAAATTCTTCACTGATATTGAAAAGGTGAAAACAAGCAATGTTAATTCTCTAAATGAAGTATTAACAGTAACTGCACGATAAAGTGTAGTATATTGCCACTTAAGTGTGGCTGACCCCTAGGGGTGGATGTTACTGTTGCTTTTAGCCCCAGGAGGACATCTCCTCCAGCTGGCTTATCGACACACGACTGTGTCCAGCTGGAGGAGATGTCCTCCTGGGGCTAAAAGCAACAGTAACATCCACCCCTAGGGGTCAGCCACACTTAAGTGGCAATATACTACACTTTATCGTGCAGTTACTGTTAATACTTCATTTAGAGAATTAACATTGCTTGTTTTCACCTTTTCAATATCAGTGAAGAATTTCACTGGAAAAGAAGATATAAGTTTGCCAGGTTTTTGTCTCTCTCACCAAGATCATCAGCTGTCGAAGGCCGACGAAGGGAAATAACCCTGAAATCCGGATACGTTCGTGCTGCAGATCGAGGTGAGAGGGATAACTTCCCTTGGCAAACAGGACACAGTCGTGTGTCGATAAGCCAGCTGGAGGAGATGTCCTCCTGGGGCTAAAAGCAACAGTAACATCCACCCCTAGGGGTCAGCCACACTTAAGTGGCAATATACTACACTATATATATATATATATATATATATATATATATATATATATATATATATATATATATATATATATATGGGAGAATATACAAATAATAACAACAGACGAGGACAGGTGGTGTAAATAACAAAAGTATATATTAGTATGACGCTCGGGAATACGGAAAGTCTTTGACGTTTCGAGCTACGCTCTTCAACAGAAAGAATACGGAGACAAGGAGAAAAACACGGAGAAAAAAAATTGAATAGTGTTCAGTCAACGGTCAATCATAATAATGGCCGATCATAATAATGCCCGATCATAACAATGGCTGACCGAAAGTTAGAAATTCTTATTTCAGGAGAGCTAAGAAAGGGGGAGATAACAAACGGTGATCGGGAACGAGGGGCTGTGTGGGAGGTAGAATGCTGGTGTCTTGACGTATGTAGTGTGAAAATGGGGAAGGGAGAAAGGGAGAAAGTAGTTGGTCAGTTGTAGTGTGTGCGTGGTGTGATGCGAGGGTATTGGTGTGGTGTGATGCGAGGGTATTGGTTTGGTGTGATGTGAGGGTGTTGGGAGGTGGGGAAGGCATGGGTGGAGTGTGGGTTAGGCTGAGGGTGGGGTAGAGGTAGGGGTCTGTGGGTAGGGTGGGGTATGTGGGTAGGGGTGGGTGGTGGGTGTAAGGAATTGGATGGGGTGGAGTGGGAAGGTAGAGTAGGAGTGTGTTGGGGTGTGGTGGGATGAGCTTATGAGGGGGTGTTGACGAGGAGGGAGAAGGGGAAGGGGAAGGGGAAGGTGGATGTAAGAGAGGGGGAAGATGGGTATGGGATGGGAGAGGAAGAGAGGAGAGACGGTGGGTATAAGAGAGGGAAGGTGGATTGAGAGAGGTGAAGGTGGGTATGGGGGGAAGAGAAAGAGGGGCAGGTGGGTATGGGGGGGGAGAAAGAGAGGAAGAGAAAGAGAGGAAGAGAAAGAGAGGAAGAGAAAGAGAGTGAGTGAGAGGGAAGAGGGGTATGGGGGGGAGAAAGAGAGGAAGAGAGAGTGAGAGTAAGGGTGAGAGAGTAAGAGTGTAGAGAGTAGGAGAGTAAGAGTGTAGAGAGTAAGAGTGAGAGAGGGGGGAGTACGAGAGAAGAGAGTGAGAGAGAGTAAGAGAGAGGAGAGAAAGAGAAGGGGTGAAGAGAAGTGGGAGTGGAGAGAAGTATGAAGAGAGGTGAAGAGACGTACAAAGAAGTAGGAGTCGGAGCAGGAGGTGGGGGGAGAGATGGGTGGTAGGAGGGAGGGGGGAGAGAGACAGGATGAGGGGGTTAGATGAAGAGTGGAGGGGAGTTGAGCCCATGTGGCGCAAAGGAGTGAAGATAGAAGATTAATCACTGTTCACGGCGCAAACGGGAGTCCGGATGGCCCCTGTGCATGGACAATCCAAACACAGACAGGTGTTGCCGCAAGGAGTGGCCGGCAGAACGGAAGTGGCGTGACACCGGGGTGTCATTGCCGACGTTGATATCTCGGAGGTGTTCCGCGAATCGGTCGGCCAGGCGGCGCCCCGTTTGTCCGATGTACAGAGATTGGCAGAGAGAGCAGGAGAGGCAATATATGATGTTGGTAGACGTGCAGGTGAAGGAGTCGGTGATGCGATAGGGTCGGTGATGGGTGCTGGTGAGGAGGGTGGTGTTGGAGAGGTAAGGGCAAGTGCGGCAGCGTGGGCGGGAGCAAATATATATATACATTGTTTGAAGTGATATGCAGATTTTATATATTAAGAAAAACGAGGTAGTAAGATTTTTGGATAATTCTTCATTAGCGCTTTAGCCTTATTCCTGGATGCTCCTCAGATATGTTTTACAGAAAATTTCTTTGCCTTTTATATAAATCTTTTTTGTTTTGTTTTGTTATCTATATGTGTGCGTATATAGAAAAAAAGAAAAGGGGGAAAGAAAAAGAGAGAGAGAGGTGGGGTAGAGACAACGAGAAAACCATTGAACGAGAGACAGACCATAGAATATTCATACGTAACATCATACGCATTTCTTTTCAGAAAGAAATTAAACGAAGACCAAACAAGCGAAGAAATACAAACACAGATACATCGCGATAAAATGCTCCAGTTTGTCAAGTGTATGCTACGATGCAATGAAAATCATTAACCCACATATTTAACGATCTGTGAGGTTTAATCGAAAAGGTATTACGGTAACCAACCGTAGCAATTCCAAAGATTAATGTACTTTTCCATAAACTCACTAATCAAGTAGACTGTTTTGTATTTATTTCAAACCGACACTGGTTTAGGTATGCTCTGTTATTGTTGGACTAATGTGATCGTGTTTGTACCCTAGATTTTATTGTTACTGCTTTAATATGATCATTTAATATCTAGGTTTTTCGCGTGACACCTTTTAAATTCTGGGGTGAATTCACGAAATGCTATTGCTCCTGTAAAGAATGTCACCTACACTCTGAATAAACGTTATATGTACGTACGTACATACATACATACATACATACACACATACATACATACATACATACATACATACATACATACGTACGTACACACACATACACACATACGCATACAGTAATACCTCGCCATATCGCGGTTCACCTCTCGCGAATTATTATTCAAGCTAATGACGATTCCTCTGTGGTGTTGTTTTGCATTTATAATAAATGAAATTTATAGGCGCAGGAGAGGCTTTGTGGTAGGTAGCTTGCTTACCAGTCACATGGTGCCGGGTTCAGTTCTACTGCGTGGCACCTTGGGCAAGTGTCTTCTACTACAGCCTCGGACCGACCAAATCTTTGTGAGTGAATTTGGTTGACGGAAACTGAAAGAAGTCCGTCATATATATATGTATATATGTTTATATATATATATATATATATATATATATATATATATATATATATATATATGTATGTATGTATGTATGTGCATGTATATTGTTTGTGTGACTGTGTTTGTCGCCCCACCCCCAACATCGCTTGACAACTGATGTTGGTGTGTCTACGTCCCCGTAAATTAGTGGTTCGGCAATAGAGCCCGATAGTACAAGTACTAGGCTTACAAAGAATAAGCTCTGGGGTCGATTTGCTCGTCTAAAGGCGGTGCTCTAGCATGACCGCAGTCAAATGACTTGAAACAAGTAAAAGAATAAAATGATTTTAAAGATTATAAAAATGATTTAAGAAATATACAAGTAACACTCGCGATAGTGGAGAGATTACTGTATGCATATATATACATATATATATATACATATATATATATAATATTACATTTCCTTATAATATGTTATATTATATATATATATATATATATATATATATATATATATATATATATATATATATATATATATATATATATATATATATATATATATATATATATATATATATATATATATAAAGGTGGTAAACTGGCAGAATCATTAGCACGCCAGATAAAATGCTTAGCGGCATGTCGTCCGTACTTGCAATCTGAATCCAGATTCCGCCGAGAGCGGCTTTGCCCTCATCCTTTCAGGGTCGAAACAATAAGTACTAGTTGATCACTGGGCACTATGTAATCGACTAGCTTCATCCCTGCAATTTCAAGCTTTGTACCTCTACTAGAAAGAATTGTATATATATATATATATATATATGTACAGAAATGAATTTATTTCTCAAACGCGTGATAATGCTATAAATAGCCTGATCAGGATAAATTATCCATATAATGCAGAAAAATACGTTGCCGGCCGGCCATGAGACTCGAACTCACATCTCTGTGATTACATGTCAAGAACGTTAGCGTCTTATGAAGTTAAATTTATAAGTTGTAAAATTACAATTAATTGGCTGCTGGTCAGTTTGGTTTAATGGTAAAACACTTGACATGTATTCACAGAAATTTGAGTTCGAGTCTCATGGCTGGCCGGCAACGTATTTTTCTGCATTATATGGACAATTTATAGCATTATCACGCGTTTGAGAAATAACTTTTTTTCTGTATCTTACAATACACCTCAACGCTTCTAAAAAAAAAAAACTTTGTTTGTTTACTTTCATCGTAAAGTTGAATTTATATGTATGCATGTGTGTGTGCGTGTATATATAGATATATATATATATATATATATATGTACAAAAAAGATATAACATTGGAAAAGAAATAGTTATGTTATGAGGTTCATTAGCTCACAGCTGTTTCTGCTATAAGATGCAGTGGACTCATAGTTGAGCGCTTGAATAACATCTTATAGCTTCACTGCAACCTCGAATATGAAGTGCAATTTTTTTGGGGAAAAAAGAATTACATTTCTGTAATATACAGGGAAGGCATTACCTGTGAGAAAGTCATTACTGACGTACATGAGAAAAAGTGTATATCCAAAAAGCAATTATAATTACTAACATAAAAATATATGTATATATACACACACGCCTTCAAAAAATATATATTATATACAATGTAGTGAGTTCGATTCCTGGATCGAACATCGGACTAGATTAGTCAGTTCTTTTGAGAAGATCATAAGCAAGACAGATCAGATTATGACTGTTGAGATAGCAATAAAATTGAGATGAATATGCTGAAATTACATGAATGAGCAGTAAGAGATTACGAGCAAGCTGAAATAACGAGTGATAAATACAAACAATGGAAAGCAGTTAACAACTGTCAAAATATGTAAAACTTCCCAAAAGTTTAGCATATAAGTACGTGAGTACATATCCACATGTCTACAGATGCAACTATATGAATGAGTATATACCGTAAATCCTCGACTATAATCCGCATTTTATCCCAAAATTTAAAGGTCAAAATCCCTAGTGCGTACTATATACGACGTTAAAAATTAAGAATATTTTCTAAGCAATGTCCGAGTCTCTATTCAGACGCATTTTGTGATGTCGGGCGCGAAAATACCTTAAGCTAAGCCTCAAAGCAATGAAGTCATAAAAGAATCATCCATAACTTGCAGTAAGCAACATTTATTAAAATAAAAGTGTTGTATATCGTCTGCACTGGATGGCGCGTGGCTTAGTGGTTACGTATTTGGCTCACAATTCTAAGTTCAATTCCAGCGATGCATTGTGTCCTTGAGCAAAACACTTTATTTCACGTTGCTCCAGTTCACTCAGATGGCAAAAATAGGCAATATCTGTATTTCAACAGGACAACTTTATCACACTCTGTGTCACACTGAAACTCCCCGAGAACTACGTTAATGGTCCACGTATTTGTGGAATGCTCTGCCACTTGCACGTTAATTTCAAGAGCAGGCTGTTCCGTTAATCGGATCATCTGGAACCTTTGTCGTCGTAACCGATCGACGGAGTGCCCCCTACTCCAACCTAGTGATGATAAAAGTCATCTGACTAAAGGTTTTTTTTTCTTTATCAAAAATTACATTCTGTATCTCACCAGGGTGCAGTATTACTCTGAAGTTGTAAACTGCTAGATTTGTTTTCTATAAGTAGCCAGTGTTCGTGAAGAGTTTCTTTAGCTAATAAAATATCGTTTGTTAACAACAACCAAATTTGTCTTCTTTCACAACGTGCATTAGCCTTTAAAATATTTCACGCCAATCCAAGCGAAAAGAAAAAGTGTAAAATCACTATGACCTGACATATCACTAGGTAGTCACTGCTGTTATAAAACTAAAAGCAATTGAAGGTTTATAACATCACATTATCGAATTATCAATGGAGTTGAACTTACAGATAATCCTTTCTGTTCAATATGTCTGACAATTACTAACTATTGCAAGACATTCGACATGTTACTCTCTACGTGCACAATTAACAACGTTTATTCCTTTATTAAGAATATATTAGATGAAGGAAGATAATAATTCAAACTGTTAAATTTACACCTATAAAATCCTCTTCCTTTGAACCATTTATTAAATTTGTAGGATGAATATAATCCCACTTTCTCTCTCATTTATACAACCATCTTCATGCATCAGACGGCTGGTTTACTTGCGTAGTCACACCTAGTCAACTTATTACTGATATAACTCAAGATTTAATGACCATATTTCTTAGTAATTAATTATAATTTGAATATTATAACATCTTATTATTCAAATGATAATGAGCTAGCAGTCTGAAATTTCGGTTAATTTGTTAGTTTATTTATTGTATGCCATCATTACGAGAGAAGAGAAATAATTAAATCATGCTAGATAAAATTATAATTCTTCATATCTTCTGTCTTTGATTTAGATGCTTATAAACTAATATTTTAATGTTCTGCCAAGACGAAGCTTTGATTTCAAAGCTGATATTTTAATGCCAGTGGCGAGAAACGAACTGACAATATATGACTCTTTAGTCCTATGATCTCTAATGTCGATCATTGTGTATTTCAATTGCCACCGGACTTTCGTGTATATATTTCCATTTAAAAGCTGATTTAATTATAGGAATGTTTCTTTAAAGAGAAACAAGAAAATATTACTTCGGTACTCAGTGATGAATTTATAAAGATTAAGCTATGAAAAAATACGATATAAGATATCTTAACTGTAGCGGTTAAAATGCTTCTGAATTTCAGAAATATTTATTATGTATTTATGTATTTATGTATTTATTGATAATCGACTACAAAGAACAGGATAACATTTCGAATCCAAAAGAACATCAACGAAACTACTTTTAGCAGTCAATTATAGAGAAGGTGAACACTGAAACCTTTTATATTTCATCCATGATGCAACTATTGTTTGGTAAATGGCTTTGAAGATGATTTCTTCAAAATCTCTCAAACAAAATTACCAAAAAAAAAAAAAAAGAAATTAAAAGAAAAAGACAAGACCAGAAATGTGATTTCTTACTTTTTACTGTTTTTGCTACACCAAAGCTATTGTTCTTTAAATCGTCGTCGCAGTCATCGTCGTTGCTATTGCGTTTATTGTTAATGTTGTTGCAGATGATGTCGATGATGATAATGATGATATTACTGTTGTTGTTGTTGTTTCATGTTGCTGCTGCAATCTGAGTTGTGCTGCTATTTCATGTGGTCCGTTATATGTATTGCACAAATTGTAGCAGCATCACGACCATCTGAAAAGATGCCTGCAGGAAACCTTCTCCTCCTGCAGCTAATTCGTGCAACTAAGTAAATATCAGCTTTCTTTTTTTTTTCTCTCTCTTTCTTTCTCTCTCTGTTTCTGTCTCTTTGTTTCCGTCTCTCTCTGTCTTTCTCTCCCCCTCTCTCTCTCTCTCTATAAATTTCTCTTTGCATCACTTTACATACACATTTATACACATGCAGAAACACTCACATATACATACATCCAAATACACGAATACACATACTTACGTATGTATAAATTTATATATATACATGCCAACATACATGTATAATTATATATATGCACACACACACACACACACACACACACACACACACACACACACACATATATATATATATATATATATATATATATATTATAGTCACACACACTCAAAAACACGTTTCAATTGATTTTTATTCATTAGATTGTCGTTTGTTTTCCTTCACTGAATTTTTGTCTTTCGCATTTTAAAATCTCTGAACAATGGTGGTATTTCTTCCCTCTCTTTATACTCTCTCTCTCTCTCCCTTACTTCCTCCCTCTTTATCTATCTATCCATTTATCTGTCTGTCTGACTGTCTGTGCCCGTCAGCTTGACTGTATGTCTGTCTGTCAGTCTATCTATGCACATATGTATTTCTATTTCTCATCCTTTCCTGTCTCTGTCTGTAAAGCTGTTCACCTACGCTTTCACCATATCTCTTCAACACACTTTTCTCATTTATTATTTCGCCCTTTCAACTTTCTCACTCTCTTTCTTTCTCTCTCTCACTCTCTCTCTCACTCTCACTCTCTCTCTCTCACTCTCTCTCTCTCCTCTCTCTCTCTCTCTCTCTCTCTCTCTCTCTCTCTCTCTCTCTCTCTCCACACACTTTATTACTCTCTCTGTCATTCTTTCTGTCTCTAATTCTTATGTCTGCCAATTTTCTCTTTATTTTACCCAGTCTTGTGTATCTCTTTCCCCTATTATTTCTCCCTCTCCTCTCTCTATTAACTCTATTTTCTTTTCCCGCTTCCTTGAATCCACTCACTATTCCTCCTCTCTCTTCCTCTTTCTCACTCGCATTCTTTCTCTCTCTTTTCTCACCCATTGTTTCCCTCAGTACATTTTTTTCTTCAGGTGTCTACTTCGTTCCTTTCTTTTTTTCTATATCATACACTATTCCAAATCGTTTCACAATTTCTTTTTATTATATTATCCAATCGAAAATTTACCTTCATTACGTTAACCAAATAACCCAAATATTTATACCTTGAACTTTTAAACTTTATCGTTGTAGAGAAAAATCTTCAAGAGAGCTAAATCTCGCTTTTCTTTTTCACAAAAATTCAAAAACAGCCACACAGAAATTAAGCGATTATCTTAATAACTAATTAAAAAGTTTAGTAATTTAAACTCAAACCTAAATACCCCCCACAACTCATATGTATTATATGTTTGATAATCATTTGTATAAAAATTTATTCATCCAAGCTATTCTTCACTCACTATGAATATATGAATGATATTTCAGGGTTATTTCCCTTGCAGTTTTTTTCTGAAATTCATTTTCTCGTTAACATGTCTAGAATCATCTTATACGTATGGGTAGCCCTCTGTCACCATTGATATAACGGACGTGTGAATAATAATATTTCGATGAAAAATTATAATAAATTTAAATCCTATGCAGCCTTAGAGCCTCCATGAAAATTTTTTGCAAGATGGAGCATGATTGCTTTCAAGTCCATCGAAAGCGCAAGGGATTCTTTCGTGATACAAGGAAGCTGCACCGTACTTGACAAGCATTTTATCTTATAGACTTTTGAATAATAAAAAGTAGATAAAAGTAAGTCAACATCTGCAAGCTTTATAATGAATTAATAAATAATTTTGAATGAGAAAGTAGTTGTCAGAAATAAGATTACCAAATCATTAAATTTCTGGAAGTTCGTCAATTCTCATACAATTGTAGATGACAGGCAACCGTTTTAACTATTTTTAGTCAGGGAAGTGCACAACAAGTGGATAGGGTACCAGATGATGAATGAACCGAAATATCACCGGTTGTGTCCTACGATCGGCACTACGTTGTGATCGAGGCCAACACAATTATCAGGTGTCATATACAACTAACTCTACCAATG